>NW_010410125.1:52371-62575 GCF_000710305.1 Buceros rhinoceros silvestris | reverse complement strand
GGGTTGATTTCTGCGAGAGAGAATCCAGAAGGTGGTCACTGAAATGAGGCATTTGTTGACTTACATTTTGGAGAGGGATTCTAATATCTAGGTGCAAGTTAAATTAAAAGTTATTGTTTCTAATAGAAACAATTCTTGAAGTGTAGTGGCTCAGCATGTGGATAGAGACAATTAAAAAAAAAATCTGTATCTTGGCATTAAATTCCCCCCGCTTACAAGCCTCTCACCTGAGAGACTCTTCCATGGCCTCAAGTTTTTCATTAAATTTAACTTAAGTTATCTTATTTTCATTTTCTGTCTTTGTGCATGGTGTGAAAATGCCTTTCTCCCTCCCTGACAATCGGATATGTTCTATATTTGCCGCTTTTTTTTGCGAGCTCTTTAACCCCTTCCAGACCAAGCTGAGTGCTTTTCCACATTTTCCATCATTTTTTGCAGTTGTCCTTTCAGCTTCTTGTCATTTTTCTGTTGATTCTCTTTCAATTCCCTTAAGGTTGTTCTCAGTTCCGTAGTGAATATTAGTGATACAGTCTATATAAATACCTGGATAGACGGATATTTTGCTAAGGCAACATATTACCTACAGCCTAATGCAATATTCCATATGAGCCAACAAGAAATCCCGATAAGGCCAGATTTAAATCTCTTTGGTCTGTAACACAAGGTGATGCCTCTGCATATGTTGACAAGATTTCATTAGCCTTTTCTGTAGCCGCGTCTTCTTGCAAAACCGTATCTAATCTTCAGTTTGCTGTCTCTGCTAGATCTCTTTCAGCACTGCGGCTCCTTTGGATCTCCTCTCTCTCTCTCACTGTGTGTCTGCATTGTGGATTATTTTCCCTGGAGGTATTAGTGTATATTTTTCCATATATGAAGATAATAAATGGAAAATGCAGAGATGAAAAGAAAAACAATTACTCGAGAGCAGAAATAGCAAGAGATACAAAGAAAAGACTGACAGGGAGATACGGGAAGAAAAATCAAGGAAGAAGAATATGGAAAAATGAAAAAGGAGTTAAATAATCAGAATAAATTAATTAATCAAAGTGCAGATCATGTGGACTAGAATAGCTAAGCAGTATTGCAGAGAGCTCAAAGGAGACAGATGAGGAAAATGAAGAACAAGTTGAAATGTAGTCTATATTTTCAAAATAATGCATTTGGAAGTGCTATTTGACTTGTTAGACCTGACTTTTAGCAAGGCAGTCACTCTCTGGGCACTTTAAAGCTCATGACAAGGAGTTAGCAGAAACGTCAAAATTTTCGCTTAACAAAAGCAGTGATTCTTACTGTGATCATGGTTTTGTTCCTGTTTCAGACCTCCCTGATTTTTACGGTGGTGACAGATGATTTTTATCCTTGTATCGCAGATATGAAAATGTGATTTAGAAAGGCTGAGTGGATTGGCAAAGGTTATAGAAGTCGTTGTGAAGAAACACGCATATGTAAGTCTGGGGGTCAATTCACTGTCCCTACATTTCTTCAGTGCTGTTGTTAGAGAGAAGGAATTCCTGTAAATTCTTGCACCTTCTCTTCATATCATGGATACTCTTTTGTCAAAGGGGTTGATTATGATTTATTGACCTCTTCTTTCACCGTCTTGCCTCAGGTATTATTTCATCATACAATGTCCATATCATCCAGTCGAAGTCGTTGCCTAAATTAAAGGTAGCTGCTAGAACAGTGTTTGATTTGCTTTTCTTCTCCTGGTGTGACACTGCAAGCTCTCAGCATGCCAGAAGGTCTGCTCTGTAGAGATGAGGGGGTTCACACACCACCGTTTGGAAACTACTGGCCTCAGTGCCACAGTTAGGGGGAAAGCAGCCTGGAGCAAGCCCTAACTAGTTCCTAGAGAAGACTGTAAGTCAGGGAGGGGAATGTCGCTATCTGCCAGTGAAGGTGGATGGGGAAAGTGCAGGGGATGACTTACTTCAGTAACCAAGTTGCCTACATTGGAAGAGCTAATGTACCAGGTGTTACTGCTCAAGGCATTCTCACTATCGCCAGGGGCTTAATACGATTTGCATAGTGCGTGTGGGTATTCCTAGGGGAGAGTGACAGAGATCATTAAGTGCAAACAAATAATAAATAAGCTCCTTACAGCCCCTACAGGTACATGAATATGACTGTCCGTGGGGCCCACAGGTGAAGATAAGTGGCTCAGTGTATACAGGGTGAGGAACCCGGAAAGCAGAGAGGCTTCATTTTCCCCTTTCTGTCCACAAACGGTGCGTTCTCTTAGGACTAAGGAGGGTCAAGTGACTGTCACAGACTTTGTACTGAGGAGATGTGACCTGTGTCACAGCTGCCAGCCATTCTGGCTTGAATAGGTCAGCTCCCTAGACATGGGTGGTAATGTCACAAGTTGAGTACATGAGAGCCTCCAGAGTCCATCGGAAACGGCAGATGAGCAACATCTAACCCCAGCAAACCAGCGGAAAAGGGGTCTGAGAGAACAAGCAACAAACAAAACAATCGTGTCTCTAGTGGAGCTGCACTTTTTTTCTTCATTAGAAGATTTTTAGGATCCCAATCAGTAATGGGGTAATACTAGGAGGTTTCACGCTGTAGGTGTTGTGCCTGTTACTTTCACAATGTGCAAACTCTGTCCGTGTGACGGGCTGCTGTGGTTCAAATCAGACTAAAGCTTAGGAAATTCTTTAACTGCGACGTTTCCTGTGACTCAGGTCACAAAGATTTTCTGTCAGTTTGGTCTGGGCTAGATTTGAAATTATGTTGTAGAAGTGAAAGACGCAGTAAATGAATCAAGCATATCCCATGAAAAAGTTAAGTATTATAAAAAGTTAAGTGTTATACAACAGCACCCAGTTTCCAACTGTTATTTTATGTGGCAGGTGTAAAATTAGCTCTCTGTCAGATTAATGTAAGTTCTTTGTTATCTTTATTGTTTAGTAACATAAATATCTAAAAAATAATGTTTAAAGAGAGTAGAACATTTTTGTTGCTTTCCAAAGAGAAACTATAAAGTTTATTCTTACTGTCTCTTAATAAAGACTGATAAATTGGATGGGAAACAAAGAGAAATCTGCCATGTCAGAGGAAGTTTTAAAGATATTAAGCTTACTGATAACAAAATCTAATTGTGATGTCAAGTATCAGTGGAGATTAGAATGCAGCCTTTCAGTGCACAGCATTATGACATGATACCTCTTGGGGATCTATTTCTATCATGTCAGGATATCTATTCCAAGAAAATGTGAATGATTCATCGATAGGATAGTTTAAAAGTAGCTTCACACTGTCTTCTACAGCCTTTACTAGATACTCATTTCTATTTTTTATGTATCTGAACCTGCAACAAAAATTGCAATGCAATGAGGACAATAAGTCACTCAAACCCTTTAGTGCAGAGACTGAGCGAAGTGCTGCTTTTGTGTGCACTGGTGCTCAGCACCAGTGGTACTTCAGCCAGAACTGGGTGTTCATGGCTCTGACAGTCTGTCAGAACTGTTGCTTCTTGGGACTTCACAGATGTCATGGCAGGATCAGATTTGATAGTCACTTCTGAAGATACTCAAACAGTAACAACTAAAACTGGCAGTAACTTCTGTAGCTGTAGGTTTAAACTTCTCCCTTATGCTTCTAACTTCAGCCTGCAAAGTGAGTTGTCTTGTTTTGTTTGTTGGGTTTTTTTCTTTTTTTTGGACCGTAAGTGGTTTATTACTAAAGCCATATTACAGTATCCTGAAAGTTGCTCCCTGTTTTTTCTGACTCTGCTTTCTCACTTGAAAGTTCATTTTGGGAATGCATTCATGTACCTGTCACTTGATCAACTGGGTAGTACCTATGCATGGAGTATCTGAATTGCCAGGCTGAAACATGTCCAAAAATTCATTTAGCAGTAGGTGGGAATTTTTAGAATTTCTTAGATGTTTGGAGAGGGGAAAAGTAATCGCTACAGAGCTAATTTAATCTACAGAACTAAAATTTGAGCCAAACTTCCCCAAGTTCCAGTGCCTATGTTGAGGTAGTTGGACATGTCCGTCAGAGCTTCCAAATGCTCCGAAGCAATTGCAATTTTCTCTGCTCTCACTGGAGGCCACAGCTCCTCAGAACTACAGCAACATGCTTATGCTTTGGTGTCCAGGTGTTACCTGGCTCAGCTCAGACCATCATGCTTCTATATAGCCAAAGATGCATTATAGCTAGCTTGATTTTTTTTGTGTGTGTGTGTGGGAATTGTTTTTGTTCTAAGGTGCTGCAAATCTGACATCTAGCGAAATGGATATGTAAAAAAGAACAGAAATTATCAGAGGGCTGGAACACCTCTCCAATGAAGAAAGGCTGAGAGAGCTGGGAGTTGTTCAGCCTGGGGAAGAGAAGGCTCCAGGGAGACTTTAGTGCAGCCTTTTAGTGCTTAAAGGGGCCTGTCAGAAAGATGGGGACAAACTTTTTAGCAGGGGCTGTCATGACAGGACAAGGAGTGATGGTTTTAAACTGAAAGAGGGGAGGTTTAGATAGACATAAGGAAGAATTTTTTTTATAATGAGGGTGTTGAAATACTGGCACAGGATGCCTAGATAGATGCCCCATCCCTGGAAATGTTCAAGCTCAGGCTGGACAAGTCTTTGAGCAACCTGATCTAGTTAAAGATGTCCTTGCTCGCTGCAGAGGGGGGTTGGACTAGATGACCTTTAAAGGTCCCTTCCAGCCCGAACTATTCTATGAATCAGGGCATTCAGGCGGAAGGAAATGTTTTCATCACGTTAGGAATCTGAGACTATCTTTTGGAAACCATGATGGTTAATCTGGTCACCTTAGAACCTCTAACAGTTCCAACTCAGCAGCTGGTTTAATGTACAGATTAGATTACAGCAGTAGAAAAATCGAGAGTCCTTAGGAAGTATCAGGTACTTTCTAGAACAGCTTGAAATGAAGGTGAAATCTGTTAAATGACAGGTGGAAGGCACAATATTGACCAGGCTGGGGCGCATTGTGATGACGTTGAAAATCTCTCTGACATGTTTTGATTTCTTTCACATTTCTAATTCTTTATGAAGGCTTGAAGAATTGAGTCCATTCAAAGAGTTGATGAAAGCTGTGAATGAAAGCTCATTTGAGCAGAGGACGCCTTGCAAATGTGCACCAAGCATTAAGTACAGTTGTCTGCAGTGCTTAATTGCCCCTGCAACATTCTTCGTCTGTCTTCTCGTTTTTCCTAGGTTGGCATTTTTGTGGATGAATACCACTGGGAGTTAAGGACTTGCTGTGACTCTCACTCTTACTTATAGTTTTGCCTGCAGCAGTCACATAGTTGAAAAAATATAGATCCATGTGACTGCTAAGAGACCACTGAGAAGCCAAGTAAGTAGGACTCATGGCCATTTTGCAATTCCACCTCATTAGACATGTTTTGGGGCTTATGATTGTGCTGTGAGGATAAATAAGTATAAATATTATATTTGCCTTCAGGTTATCTTTAAAAATGTATTTCTCTGTCTCCCTCCCCCTCTTTCTTTCATTTTTTCTTTTTTTTTTCCCCCTCCAATTTTCAGTGTAGTCTGTCAACTCCTGGTAGGTGAGTTATCAACTTTGTGGTCTCACAGTATGGTGGCCCAGCACAAGGTATTATATTGTGAGCATTGCATTGTGCTACCAATTACCTGAGGTTCTAGAAAGCAAAATGTGCAGCAGTGTGATTAAGTCCATGTGCAAATAGAAATTCACACAAGCCCAAAACTACTATTAGAAAAAGTATTGCAAAAATTATTCGAGTTGTCCTCAATGCTACATTTTCAAAATACAGAGAAGTGGCAATAACTGTCTTTTTTATCATTTGAACAACTCTTGTGAACCTTTGAGTAATAGAGGAGTAAAACACTATGGAAAAACTTGGGTAAATACATATCTAAAGTGATAGAGTTGCCCAGGTGTTGGTCTTTCTTAAACAGACAAAGAGCAAATTCTGTTTGTTGAACACACTGATCCAGTTGCTGCCTGCTGCAGACCTGTGTACGTCCAGTGGAGTCCGTGGAACAATGCCAAATCCCACCACGTGGTGACCTCTCCCTCTGTCGTCTTTTACCTCATGGACCAATTCCTGACGGAATGGAATTGCACCAGGTTGCTGGGGGTCGGGAAGTGTCCAGGGGAAGCAATGTTTCCGTGGTTATTGGGTCTTGAGTGAGTGTGCTGTTAGTCTCTGTTAGACACGTTATCACAAGTTGTATGCAGTTTTAGTCTGGCTTGTGAACTCACGTATGTCCCAATTTGGTGTTACGGCTGCTGGCACTGGTATTAGGACAGACACCTTTTGACAGTTCTTCAACCTGCTTCATTATTTTTAGTCTCTGTATTTCATATTTACATATATGTTGAGAGCTATTCTCCAAGATGTAACTAAGATGTCATCATCAACAGCTGTTATTTACATATGTACAAAGGGACTGCGTTAATCAGTACACATGATGCAGTGGTGGAGTGTGGCCTGAGGAGCTAAGCAGAGTGTCATCCACATCCTGATTTGTCTCCTTGGTGTGATACAAAGCACAGTCTTGTGCAGATGAAACATGCTTATTTCCTCTGACCCAAATTTGCAGGGACAACGTAAATGCTGAGGGTGCCACCGTTTGCATCCCTGTACAGCAGTGCTCCAAAGCTGCTACGGCAGTGCAGGAGAATGCGTTAGCTACCAGGGCACCCCAGCCCTCCTCCATTGCTTTCCCCGATGAGCACGCCAGCAAGCAAAAGGATGTTAGCACTACCTTGGAAGGACTTCAGTATGTGCAGAGAGATGTAACAATGCTTTGGTTTCCGTTTCCTGAGGGTATTCCTGCTCTTTTTTTTCCTTACAAGGTAGCGTCTTGTCCTTATTCCAGTGTGAAGATTTCAAATTCACTGTATTTAATGCAGGATTGGTCTAATAGTCAGCTCCAGTGGTTCCTATTTCCATTTCTAGCCATCTGGGAGTTTGGAAGAGTCATCTGACCACCTTGCTTCAATTTAGCTTTATCTAAAATGGCATTTTAAATTATGATCTACTTTTCAGTATACAGCCCTCTTAAGGACTCCATCATGAATGGTGCAGTAGGAATTTATAGACCCTCAGTGTAACAGATACTGTCTGTGTATGGAAAGGCCTGAAATTAGGGAGTTGGTCTTTTAAAGGCAATCACTACATGGTGCAACAAGAGCAGTTCCTTTACAACAGCAAGCAACACTAGGGTTTGTATTACTTACAGGCTGTTTTTGGCTCAGTGATGTGTCTAGGAGGTGATGCCAGGAAATATCTTTGCCTTTTCATATTGAAGTTTTAAGAGGATGTTTAGCATTTGAGGCTCGGGAAGCTCTAGAATGAATTACCAGGAGGTGGCATCGTGCAAGGCCCACAGTGCAGGTTCATTATACCACTTTCCTCTTGTTATCAGACCAGCTTATGGTTGGACTAGATGATCGTTGTAGGTCCTTTCCAACTCTGTTCTATATTTTCCAGTAAACATAGATGTTAAAAGGCCACACGTAGATCCTGAAGGATTTCTGGTTTTACAAAGGATACTTTATACTTTTATGCACTGATAGTCAGTGTAAGCTCAAGTCGATGCACGAAGCAAGTTTAGATACTGCTCATGAGAAGTTTTAGAAACAGTGACCATACCGTTCTCCAGTGCAAAAAGACTGTGCTGCCTTAAATGGAAATGTTTGAGAAATTCAGGTCATTCCCTTATCCATGTGTGGGTACACACATAATGAGCAAACAGGGGCAAAACAGCCAGCAGAAAAAAACTTGTGGTTGTTTCCAAAACATTTTCACTGGGACCATTAAAAGAACTTTCACCAGTATTTGGGAAAACCATATGCATCTCCAGTGAGACGGTTAGTGGGTAACCAGGAACTGTGAACACCAAATGATCAGCTTTGCCAGTAAGAGGTACTTTTTGTTTTCCTCTCTTAATAAATGTTTATTATTTTGAATAGTTTTACAATGACAGTAGGAAAAATTGCATCAAAAGCAGTGGCTTAATCTACATATAACACAGTCATAGACAGTGTGAATTCATAAATATCTCCAAGGTTAGTCAAAACACAGCATAAATCATTACTGCAGAAGGCGTGCAAAACAATTCTGCGTGGCAAGAATTCTGAGTCTGCCTGCTCAATAAGTAAGTAAAGCTCTAACAATGAACAGAGCTGAAAATAATCTCGTGGTTCCTCATGAATAGATATTATCCAGAAGGCTTCACATGTCTCTTTTTTCAGTAGCATGCAAGGTCTCTGTACGTAACGTCCACGGAAGAGACACTGGATATAACCCCTAGCAAGGACTAAGGTACTTTCAGTCGCGGTGCTCTGTAGCTAGAAGCCATGTACGGATGAGGTTCATGCTTGGTCCTGTGGGAGAAGTATTATCATATTTGTCTCTGGTCAAACTGGGCATTGGTCTTCTAATCACAGAAAGCTTCCGCACAATTCTAGCAATGCTTTTGACTCAGTGAGGGACCCTCAAGGTAACTAAAATTGAGATGCGGCTTGTAGCGTTTCTGCAGTGTGCTTTCACATGTGGTACAGACTTTAACTGTAGTATCCTTTGGTTGTTTGCTTGGGTTTTTTCTGTTTGTTTCTGTTCCGGGGTCTAGTTTCAGGTTTTAAAACCTCTAAAAAAATTAGTGTCTTTTTAGATCCTCATAGGTAACATCAGGTTGTTTGGATAATGAAAGTGACAGTGTTTTGGGGAGCTTTGTGGCATTGCACTGTAATACATTTGCATTTATCATCTCACATTATTTCAAATTATTGTCTTTAGGACATCAGAGAACCTGCCCTGGGAGGTTATTTGACTGAATACTGATGTGTTGCCTATAAATCTTGGAATAAAAGCCATTTGGCTATTTGTGTATGGTGGCTCTTCATGCTACTGAAGAGAGACAATCTCATTTGAACATTTGAGTGCCGCCTTATTTGTGAAAAGCTTTTTCATACCAAGTACCATATTTAGCAAAACTAAGCAAAATTCTGCTCAGCTTCATGTATTTTTCTTCAGACCTATGCATAATTTTTCAACTAGTTTCTTCCCTTAATTTCAAAGGCCCTCAGCACTTTTCCATTGTTCCCTTCTGCTCCTTGGCCCCATAGATAGAACGATACTCATCGTTCATCTCACTCTCTGCCTTAGGAATGACTCTGCTGTAAGCTTCCAGAGCAGAAGTAGGAGCAGTAAGGATGCTGGCCAGGCTTGGAAGAAGCAGTCTGCTAGGAGCAAGTAGTGAAGGATACTGATGGATTCAGTGAAATGTATTAAACTACCAATAGCTGATGCTAAGCCCTACCCATTCTCTAAGAAACAAATTACATTCGCCCAAACTTCATGTGTTCTCACTGCCGCAAATGAAAGAATGAACTGGTTTCTTTTAATTTCCTGAACAGGCACAGAAGGAAAATTCTGCAAACAATTAAAATTGCAAATTGCCTGTTTGCTCAAGATCCGATTTATTCAAAAGGGTGCCTGCTCTTTGGGGACTGGAAGAAGTCATTTTTGAGATGCATTTTGAACAAGGTAAGCATTTTTCAGATTATTCCCAGCATAATACACTAAGAAGAATACAGTGCATTTGTTATTTCCTTAAAAAAATAATCAATGAACTGAAACATTCCCTCTAGACTTATAATATTTATTTCAATGTTCTGTCAATAAATATAACGAGGTTAGCTTTCTATCAGATTAGTTGGGAAAATCATTTGAGAGAAGTTCTGTTTTGTAAACTCAATTGCAAGAAGCAATCAATAAGAAAAAACATCTCCTGTTGTTATCAAAAGAAACACGAAGCTCTAAGGATTCGTCCCAGAACAAGTGTTTATGTCTCTGCCCCAGAATTCTTTTGCTGGGACCTGAAGGCTGATTTACTAGCCTTTCTTCTCTTGCTTCCAAATGCCAGAAAAGGGGAAGTGGAAGCACACGGCAAGGCTGAGACGATGTTTGAAGTACAGGCACAGCGTTCCAGCTACTGCAGTTCTCTTCCTTACGAATAGGAAATCCCCGCTGACTTCTTTTGAGGGTTAGCCAAAACGTAATCCCCCTGCGGTTCAGAACTTGTGTCAGCCTCGACAATAGCACTTCTCAATTTCAGTGGTCCTCTTAAAGACAGTCTTATAAAAGTAACGCAAAACTCATAATGCAGTTTCGCATTTATTTGTGACATTGGAGGAGAGCGCCAGGCTCGCCTGTCCTGCTAGAATAATCTGTTCTTGA
>NW_010410125.1:50550-52273 GCF_000710305.1 Buceros rhinoceros silvestris | reverse complement strand
GCTGAATATGCCAGGGGCAACGTTCTCACTGAGCTCTGTGCTGCAAGCTCGCCTCTGCTGTTGTCAGGGATGAGACAGCAGGTAGGCATGACAGCACAGTGCACATTTGGAAGTACTCTCATGACTCCTGTGCAGCTTTATTATCCATTTTGCCCAGAAAAGGTGAGATTTGACATCGGATGGCATGCAGGACTGGGGAAAGTAAAGGCAGAATGAAAACAAACACAAAATATTTAAAATTAAAATGAGAAATAAAACTGTGAGGATTCTACATATTGTAACACACTCTAATCCTACGTTCCATGTTTCTTATTAAAGCACATTTTCAACTCAAAATAGTTTGGGGGACAAAAAAAGATCCATGTAACATAATTTCCTATATAAGGATAATGTCTCAATATCACTGATTTCTGCAATATCTGCAATATTCTGCAATATCTGTTGTAATTTATTGTTATAGGTGTAACCACAAGCTGTATGTTTCCAACCATTTCCAAGCTGCTAATATTTTAAATCCAGCTTTTGATGGGAGCCTCTCTTGTGTCTGGTTTGTTCTCATCGCACTCTGAGGAATATGAGGAATGTGCCTGGCTTCTTACAGGTCAAAGTAGTGGCATTAAAGCCCCATACGTGTGTGGGGAAAAAAAGCTCACTATAAAATCCTTATAAATTATGAAATATTTTGTCAACTAGGTTGAGACTAGCCTACTGCACACAATGGTGGTGGCTAAAAGGAAACTACTTCTGCAATAGAACATTGAAGCCCTGTGAAACAAAACCAGGAAAAAAAATAAACCAACAAATTACCACTGCTGAACTTAAACATTTAATTAACTGATGTCACCGTTCTCAAGTCTCTTGGCTTGACATCAGTGCATTTCTGCATATTTCAGCCTTTTTTCTCCAGTCATGTCAGGTGCTTGTTTTCAGCTGATTTCTTGATTTCTGCTGCAAAATCACGGTACGTGCGCTTAAATGAGGGATGCTGCAGTATTAAAGCGTTCACAAAATAGCTGTGCTAGTCCTGAAGTGGTCACCAGCCTGTTAATCTGTGCGCAGTAGAGAGCAAACTAAATTCAGTTGATACCTTCTTTATGCATTTAAGTAGCATGACTGAGCCTAACTGACTCGAAGCTTTCACAAGTACTGTGTTACTGGAAGGTGCATGCATTCTAATTCCTGATGTAACTGAGCAAACTCTGCATGTGTGGAGCGTACAAGAGGATGAGCTGGAATTGTGCACTGCATGTTAACTGCTGATGCCACAGCATGTAAGATTTGTGTTAGAAGAGCAAATTTCTTTCTAGATCATCTGAGAGCCGGGTCTAATCAACTTAATTCTTTCAGACTTTGTTTTTTAATTGTTCGAAGGAAATCTGTTAACTTTGTAAGGCAAAAACCCCCAATGAAAATATAAGTTGTGTTACTATAGTCAAAATAAAGCACTTGAAAGTAATTTCTTCAAGGTGGGGTTGTCATCAGGTGTGAGGGTGACACAGGCAGGGTCCTCTTCCTCCATTCAGCTAGTGCAGAGCACTGCACTGACAAGGGCCCACTCTTGTGGGAGCAGTTGGCCAAAATTGCTTTTATAATGTATTCTGGAACAGTGAGTAGGGAGGTACTAGAAGCAGCCCAAAGGGGCCAGGGAGCAGTATAAAGGCTGAATGTAAAATGAATTTCTGTGATTATATATGGTCACTGAAGTGGAGCATAAAAAAAAAAA
>NW_010410125.1:31102-50398 GCF_000710305.1 Buceros rhinoceros silvestris | reverse complement strand
GTGATAAAAAAAAAAAAAAAAAAGGCTAGAGCTAGTATCAAAAAAGCTAATGAAGATAAAACCAGTCCTCATTAATACCAGCTTTCCCTGCACAATATAGTCAACGGTTTGGGGGCAAATCCTCTTAATATACCTGCATTAACATTAATGGAGAGTTTCTGGTCTTTTATGCCACAGAGCTGTTGGATGTAAAACATTATTTTATTGGTTAAAATGCCACACAACTTGAGTGCTGCACGAATTATGAGTAGCTTTTGTGATTGATTGTTTTTCGAGATTGCTACTGGTATTTAGAAAGAAGAGAGAGAAGAAGGAGGAAAGACACTAGGATCCAAAAACACATAGTTTTTTGGTCATTACACAACTTTGGTCTAAATGTGCCCTGTGAGGAAAGATTGAGAAGAGTTAAGCCTTTTGAACCCGTAGAATAGAAGGTGTAGGAGGACCTCATCACAGCATTCCAGTACTTAAAAGATAGTTACAAAGAGGATGGAGGCTCTCTCTTCACAAAGAGCCACATGGAGAGGACAAGGGGCAGTAGGTACAAGTTGCACTGGAACAGATTTCCTTTCGCTATAAGAAAGGAATTTTTTACAATGAGAACAATTAATCACTGGAACAGCCTCCCCGGGGGTGTGGTTGAGTCCCTGTCGCTGGAGGTTGTCAATTGGATGCAATTGGACAGGGTGCCAGATAATCTCATCTAGCCTTCCTTTCCCATGAAAGGTTGGGCCAGATGATCTTTCAAGGTCTCTTCCAGCTTGAGCTGTTCTATGATTTTATGATTTTCTCAGCAATTTGGTCTTCTGTGTTAGCAGATGGCTTCTAGGTGCTGACATCCAAAGCTACTGCTGTCTTTGGTCAGTGGCCATTTGCCACATGAGCTGATGTACAGAATTGTCTGGTAAAAGCAAACCAGCATTTAGCTTTTCTTTTCAGTTTGCCATTTAGGGCAGAAAAAGATCTTTACAATATATACATACAAACTAATGATAGGCATTTGTCTTTTCTGTTCTGATCTGATAATTGAATTGTTTTTCCCCCCAAAATGGTGATACTCTCTTTAAAATTTCTTCTCCACTAGCCTGAGACTATGATTCATAGTGGCAGAAAAAAGAGAAACTATTTTCATAAGGTCATGATCTTGTGGCCTGCAGAGAACTAAGAGGTCGTAGCCCACACAAACTGACTTGACTAGGCAACTCAGGGAGACAATGTAGAGAAACCGCAGGGGGAAAAAATAGCATTTAACTCTGCATTTTAGGTTAACCTTAGTGTTCGACAAAGACCACCAATGAAATAGTGTGACAGTGAATATTTGACATCGTTCTCCGTTATTCCTCTATAGTCAGCTAACGTTTTGAAATTAAATAATTAAGCTTTTTTTTATCAGTGCTGAGTTACATTTCCTATTTATGCACAATCAGTTGCACATTCATGACTGCCATTCTGTTTTCTCAATGTTTAAGAGTCTTTGTTCATCCTGGAGTTGTATGTATGTAGGCAGAAACAAAAGAATTCTTCTTGACAGATTTTCTATTTCGGAGAAGACTTTTAACTGACTCTTTCCAGCATTCGTCTGTATTCCGTCTCTGCTAATGCTTGTCTGTCGTTTCGTGTTAATTGCTATCATGCTCCTTTATATAGAGTAGGGGAATATAAAATTAAAGGAGATCCATATTAGCAGATGAAGGTCAGCTGCTAGATTCAGAGTAACCTGTGGAAAACTAGCTGTGACCCATCCCCTTGTGTACTGATAGGCAACTTACCAAGCTTGCCAGCTGCCAGCATTTGTCAAGGTACCCAGTATTATACATCATTATCTTGCTGTGAAGCAAACCATCCATCGTATTGCACAGCAAGCCTGTAAGAAACCAATGGTAATCCATTTGCTGTGAGATTTTTCCTTTGAGCCTAAAGACTCTTTATATTTATAAAGAAGTAATTCTAAGTGGAATCCTTTGTATTTAAGAATTCTATGATTCTCGAGTTCTTTTTCTCATAAGCATGAGCTAATGTGTACAAGCATTAAGAGCCTGCTCTGTTTCTGTACTCATAGAGCTAGTTGTAAGCAAATGCATCTTTTATTCACATAAGTCAATAAAAGACGGGTGGCCACTGCATGAAAGCTAATCTCAGAACTCCAGAAAGAAGAAAACTTCCCATAATTCCCAAGCTGTATTTTTGTGGTTTTGAAAGAATGCTGTTGAATCTGCACTGGGAACAGGGTAGCTGAATCTTATTTATAGCTCTGTTCCGTCTGGTTTGTTTCCTCTTACTCCCCTACAGAATGATATGAATGAAAATGACACGACTGACTATGTGGGTAACAATAAAAGAGCTTATAGAAGTAAGATTATTATAGTTTCAAGACTAAGGGAATCAAAAGCCTAGGAGTTATGATCTCAGAGAATAGGAGGATCAGGCTGGGCTAGTTGAAGAGGTCCCACTGGTGAATCTTCTGGGGTTTGGATTTGGGTTTGTTTTGGTCTTTTTCTGCTTTAAACACAACTTCACAAATGACAAATTCACATAAATTATGAGAACATTGAAAAAGACTTATGTGGGCATGGAAACTCCACGACATAACCATAATTCTTGGTTTCATTTGCAGCCAAATAGCAAGACAGAATTAATTTCCACAATGTACGCTTTTAATATTATTTTTAAGTATTCTTAATTTTTTTCATTGTTTAGTGTTTTCCAAATGAGCAAATAAAATGCAGAGTGCTCAAACATAGATCTGCACAAAGCAAAAAGAAGCCACTAGCCTTAATACGTCTGAAGAGTGGATGCATTGCAGGCTGCAGGCAGACAGAAATACAAAAGCAGAAAAATGAAAACTTACGAGTATTTCCCAAGAGCACTGCTGTAGAGTATTGTATTATGGAAAGTACTAAACTTGCAAAGTAAGTAAGGCCAGTTTTTATTTCCTTTAATTCCCTCAGAAGCCAGAGTATGCTAAATTTTGTCTATAAACAAAGAAAATCTGGTGCCTTCCTCAGCGAGCCTAGTATGTGCATTTAAAAACGGAACAGTCAAGGCAGCAACTAAGTTGGTATGCAGATGTGCTGGAGATGAGCCAGCACGTCATCTGGAAGAACTCTCTGCAGTCAGGGCATGGTGGAAAGGCTGCAGAGCTCCTTGCACTAAGGAGGCCGGGCACTTTGGCATGAAACGATGCACAAATGGCCACGTTGGGAATTGCTCACATACGCCACTCCGGCTGTAAACGGTGTTCTTCTTGTTTCATAGTCGTGCCCGGTGCCTCCACACCAAGAAACTGGCACTGATTTCAGAGAGCTTGGCGGTCTTCAGGTTAGCATCCTGAATACACCATTTCAACTTTAAAAGCATTTACTGTTTTAAAGGGGATTCTCTTTGTGCAGACGGATGTTTTCTGGCGTAGACGCCACTGACAAACGGTGACAGATAGAAAGAGTTACATTAGAAGTAAGCAAACACTATGACATCTTCAGGGTAATTTGAAGTGAAAATATTCTGACCATTTGTAATAACTTACAGGTAAAATTATACACAAGTATATTATGAGCAAGATTACATTCAGTATTAATCACACAGAGTAAGTACATATAGCTATCGCCTTGCTCCTGCCCTGGCGTTTAATGACATTTTGATGTGTATAATGTATGAACAACAGATGTGTAGAAGAAGACCATCAATATCTAGAAGAGGAATTATCATAGTGATGTGTACGTGGCAAATAAAGAAGGGAACTGGAATTCTCAGAGAATGCAACTATGCAGCTAAAATATTGTCAAATAATATGAAAATTTCAACTTGATTGCTTCTAATAAAGAGAAGTTTTACAATGCTAGGGAGCGCTGTCACACAGGCTGAATTTCTGACAGTGCCTGTGAGCCAAGGGTAAAGAGGAATGACAGCTATGAGGTATAAGAGTACTTTTCTCTGCTTGTCTGTGCAACGTCTTGGCTTTACGTCTTTAGGTCATCCACTCCATATTTGCTGAAATGTAGCATAAATGGCTGAAGTTTAGCTGAATGCTTCGCTACTTTATTCTGGTGTGAAGTTAATGAAACTAAAACCGAAACTAGGTATGTGAGTCGATAGCCCAGGTTGACATGCGATGCCTTGACATGGGATGCCAAGCATAGGTCTGAAACCAGTGTCACTAGACAAGGTCAGTCCTGGGATCTCAGCATCCGCCCTAACAGAAGCCCTGAGTTTACAGCTCTTGATTACACCCAGCAGGGTCGTCTTCGTAGTGATGAGAGGGAAAAGAACATCTGAAGCCCATCTCTTCAACATACTGATTCTGCAGTGAAGGTGCAGGGGAAAGTTACGTTTGTCCCTATTTTTCTTCTCTGTGCAGGAAAACTTCACCTGCTGCCATCTCTCTTTGTGCATTTCCATTCAGCAGTTTATAAGGAGGGTTTACATTCTTTAAGATGCCTTACAGACTGTTTCTTCACTGTTAACTAGTAATCGATTTTACTTCAAAGTTCATAGCTGGTGTGTGGTTCGTCCCCTCTGAGAAACAGCCACTTTGCTAAACACAAACCAATTAATTGAGCAATGATTAATCAGGCAACAGGAGATGTTCTGATCTTTACATGTGTATGTGTAAAAAATGTAGTGCAGCGATATTAGATGTCACATTGCTAAAATAAATTACTGTCTATAAGGGAATATACAGTCAGATAAATGGTGTTGCATTTATTTTGAAGACATTTACTTTTTTGTTTTCACTTTGCGTTTTCAAGAAACAAAAAGTAAATTACATTTACATTACTGTGCAAATTTCTTAAATTTTAGGATGTGTGTTTGTCAGAGGAAAGTTTTGACTGTGGTACTTCGCTCAAATACTAAGTGGAAGTTTAGTATCCAGCACCATGCCTGAGTTGAGCCCTGCCACTAAGGATGACTGACTGGAGCACACTTGCACTAGTAAATCTAAAGAAAGTACACATTTTTCTAACTCTGCCCCACGTACCAAAATATTCCCCAAATTCATCTCACATTTCCTGCTGGAGAACTGGCAGATGTGCTTCTCAGATAGGGAGGCTGGTAGCTGCAGGTGTTCGGGATGCCCTGGGGCTAGCAAGAGGCACGTTGTCAGAAGGTTTGCTAGGGATCACTATGAGGGAGTGGGTTTCATGTGCCCGGCTCCCAAACCCAGCCACCATTTCTATCTTAGCATCTGCTGAGGTGTAGCAGTAAAGAGGATCTGAGCATGAGTCTCACTGTACAGCACTACAAATGCCATGGATTACAAGGAGGCTTTTCCCACTGCAGACAAACATAAGCAAGGACAGGATTGGACTCCTCTAATAGTGAATATCAAGTTCTGCCCAACTTGCAGTTAATCGCCTCATTATTTTCCTTTCCACTCATGCAAATAACAGTATCGTATTGCTAGGACTTCCTTCTTTTGTTTAGGGTACAATACAGAAGAATATTTTAAGAATTTTATAGTATATGCCTTTCTTATTTTTAACCAACATCATCTTGGTTTGCAGATAAATGATGTACCACATCGAATGGGGTAGGTATTTAGGCTGATGCAAACGCCATTTTTCAGGAACAGGACAGATGGAAAGTTCTCATATTCAGAGGTCTCTGTAGGTAATACGTTATAGGAAGTCTCTCCTTTTTTTTTTTTTTTTTACAACTCAGCAACATGTAATTCACTGAGAAAGAAGTAGAATTTAATTCTTTTTCCCCCTGTGATTCTTTCCAGCCTGTTTGTGAGAGTACATAAATTCGTATGTGTGTGCGCCATACTGCTCAAATTGCCTTTTTTGCTATTTGTATCTAAGTTTGGGAGGGAACCCTGAGTCTCTGGGAGAGCGATGGAGCAGTTTGACTTTAACATCAGTTCCTGTGACTTCATTTATGTAGTGTGTTTCTCACAGGTTCCCTCGAAGTAGGAACTGTTCCGCATCACACCCCACCCTCAGTCCCATCTGGACTCCGGCCACTCCCCCATTTTCTCTGCAAGCCTAGAAAGCTCAGCTACATTCTTTTGTTCTTCCGCCTGTGGTCACACAGTCCATATGACAGCGCCCTTTCTCTCAGACCTTCTAAACCTGGCTGGAGTTGCAGTAATGAATGTATGTGACAAAAAGAAAAGCAGGGTGTAAAAGATGCTAATCAGCCTTTGTTCTTTCCAGACATGACATGCAGGACCTGAAGTATAGATTTTGTATGGAGAGAGATAGATTTTAATTAAGCATCTTAATAGAGAAATCCTTCTTGTTTTTTTCAGAATAAATTAAGGAAGTAACTTTGATGCAATATCATTTTCATCTAATCAGTAACATTCTGAAATTACCATGTTGTTTTCCATTAGAAATACCATCATCCAACAAATCAGATAAAATTATTGAACGTAGCTATATTGCAACCTCAGCTAACATTAGTCTGGGCACGTGTATAAGCAGCACAGCAGATGGCGAGTGAATTGACAAGTGTTTATTGGGAGAAAAGGGCAGGCAGTATCAACAATCTTACAGACTCCTGTGAATAGGATACCCGTATCCGATCTAGATTCACTAATAATCAAATAAAAGCTTATCAGGGGTTTGCCGCCTGCGTGCAGAGAATACTGTTTACTGACACCAATAAAAGGCAAATGTCATTAGCTCTTAGTTGTATTCACAGATTATTAATATCTCAATCAAAACATTTGACTTTATATTTGTCATGAATTCGGAGGATTGTGTTTGATGTAAACTGATACGTTCACAGAGACATCCCCTTTAGCTTTTATACCATAGTGCTTGCCATTTTTTAACGTGCAAAACAAAGTGCGTGAAGAGAAATCACCTTGCAAAGCCTGGATAATGGTTATGAGTCTGGAAAACCGATGGAGTTGCTGCTGCAGGACAGGGTCTTCAGTAAATGTGTGTGGTGGTTATGAGACTTTTACACAACTGTAGTTTCTGTTGTCAAATTTGCAAAGTCCATATTCATGACACAGCCAGCCTTGCATGTCCAAGCACCCTTAATTGCTATTAATATTTATTTGCTATTACAGTAGTGCCTGGAGGCAAAGTCAAGTGGGTGCCCTGTTTGCCCGAAGTGAGAGCTGGGCTGAGTGAGCCAGGAATGGCAAACTGAGGACCTGGACATGGAGTGACTCTCTTAACAGCATACAGAGAATCTTCGTGAGCTGGACATGAAACTCAGCTCATCTGCATAAAATCTCTTGATCCACAAGACACACTTTTGTTCCCAATGGAAGTTTTTCCAAGAAGAAGACATTCCAGGTTGAGGTGTAGGGAGTGTTACCTCTGGATCGTATCATTCAGTTCTGTTAGCAAGTCACAGGAGGATCTGACCTAATAAAGAGCAAGGAAAGCAGAACTAATCGGTGTTCTGTTTTATAACCTACCATAGAAACTGAACTCAAGGTTTAGGGCATACGAATAGGCATTACAAGAACATGCAATTTTCCCTCTCAGAACAGACTTTCAGGATCGCTGCAGTTGTCATCTTGGTTCCTTTAGTCTGGATAGTTTTTTACCCATTCAAGCAATAGGAGAATCTAAGACTGCCAGTATTTTTTTATGTAACTTGAAGTCCTGTGTAAAAGGCTCCATCAAAAAAAAAAAAAAGTTGCTATTTTTGCCATCACAGCTGCGATGCAATTTCATGTGGTGTCCTTACGATTGCTACACACACTGTAATTTCTCATATACAGCTGTCAGCAGTAACCTTTTGAGGCAGCAGAGAGAAAAAAATCCTCAAAATGCCTATTTGTCTAACATACACTTGTAGATCTTAAATCCTGTCTAAGTACATACAGATGTATTTCTCTGATCTCTGGTGTAGTTGGAGGGCTGTGCTTTTTATTTGTAGGTAGACCAGAAACAGTTGTCAGGGCTTCTGCAAGTAGAATCTCAGAGGAAATTTCCAGTCCAGGTTTAGTTCTGCTCACCTGGTGCATGCAAGGACTTGGCACCCTCTGCAGTCCTGTGTATGCACAAGATCATAAAATATTTTGTGTTCTTACTGCTCAGTTTTCCTTTTTTGATTCTGAACACAAATGACAGCTTAACATAATGAGAAGTCAGGGGAGAAAACCTAAGAAGATGTTACAAGTCAAGAACAGATGAGGACTGCGGGACGTGCGAATGTCAAACACCCAGCGGCGTGTGCCGCACTTGACGCTGCTTCTCCTACTCTGTTACAGACCAGTTTATATTTTGCTCCTCAACAGGAGATGCCCCACTGCCAGTGGAAACTTTTAATGATCTTGAGCCTCACGTGCTGCTCTGGAAACAAGCTCTGAGGAATATGGAAGATTTTGCAATATATTTTTTGCAACTTCAGGACCAATTCTGAAGTTTGACCGGGTTCCTACTGATTGACTGTGTGTTTAAAGTTACATTGCAAGATGCCAGGGGAGCGTGACTGGCCCATGATTTTGATGCAAAGGCCAGACTTAGCGTTGTGAGAAGATGAACTTAAGACAAAGCTAGATAGCCTGAGGTGGATAGAGCTCCTCATGGATAACAATCTCCCAGCCTTTCTCATGGTATGTTAGTGGCATTAGCCCTGCAGTTTGCCAAGTTCTATGTAAGAGGAAGACCTCTAGCTTAGATAAGATCAGCTACAGAGAGACTCGCTTGACAGAGCTGAGTCAGTTCATTTCATGCTTTGGCTGATGTCATACCGGTCACCTACACAGAGGTCCTGCTAAGAGGCTTTGCAGAATTTCTGAAACTCGTACACCTTCCTGAGTCTCTATTTTCCTCACCTGCAAGTTTGGCCCATTTTTATTTCCTCTGTCTTGGCTCCAGCACTCCCTAAAGCTGTTTTGGTTTTTTAATGCTTCCCTTTTATGAATGCTGTGCTTAAGCAGTGTATGGATAGCAAGCACACAGGTTTTGCAGATAATAATGTTCTCTATTTTCTTGATGTGGTTCATTTAGAGGCACTTTAAGGAAAACGTTTCCTGCAGGTTGCTTGTGAAAGGAGATTGCTTTGGGTAGTTTCTTTATATTCAGTTTATCTTGACTTTTATGTGAAGTGCAAACGTACATTGATAGTACATGGAAATGGTCAAAAGGAGAAATTAAAACTGCTTGCATATGCTTTTTGAAATGTGTTTCTACTCTAAGAAGTAATTATGTGAAGTTGACCTGCCCTCACTTTGCTCATCTTCTCCCTGAGAGTCAGGTCTGCTGACATTAGCGAAGTGGTTGCTATTGTCAGAACGGTTTTCCTGGTCTCTCTCTGAGAGTCTGAATTAAATTTGAGATTTTATGCATCATCAGAAAATTATTTTTTCCCCTGTAAATTCTAATTGCAGGAATACCTCAAACACTCCTGTGCCTTCAGGATATGGTTGACAGCACTACGCAAGAGTGACGGAGATCTTGATAAGCAAGTGAGGTGACATGAATGTGTAAGTTTACCAAAAACAGAACTAAGAGAATTTTGATGGGGTGGCAGCTGGAACAAAGCTTTGGTGAATGTGGATTGAGAATGCTTTGGCGGCTGTTACAGGTAAGAATGCCATGTCATTTCTTACGTGTCTGGGTGCACATACATACACCTCTGAGTCTTTTTCAAATGCCATGAATAATCCCAAGGACATGCATTTGGGCACATACCTTATTTATTTTTAAAATTTGGGCATGAGTTTGCATGTGCAAATTTAGGATTACAAAGATCTGGTTTGTCTTTTCAAAAGTCAGAGTTTATTAGAGGAACTTCCCTTTCCCTTGAAAACTGCCATCAGCTGCCCCAGAATGGCCCTTGGCTTCGAAATGCATGACTCAAATTGTTAATTTGTGTTTATGTTTGTACATGACAAGCTGATATTCTCTACCCCTCTGGAAGAAGAGAGGCTGATGACCGTTTTAGAACTAGTCCATTTCCAATCTGCTCTCCATTTCCACCACTGATGCTCCTGCCTTGCATGTGAAGTCAAACAGCTGTTAGTAGATTTCCCGAAAGAAAGATGCAGGCTCAGTGAGTGTCAGAAGATCGTGTGTAGTCCCGTTTGTGTAGGCTTCTCCTTTATTTTGGCGCTTTCACTTGCCTAAAGAAACTGTGTGAATTTAGAAGCACCACGATAGCAGTATTCCCGCCCTGTGTACAACATATACTCCTCTTTTCCCTGAATCAGAAAAGCATGATCAAAACCCCAGATTCTTTTTAAGAATAACGTGCAGCTAAGGGGATTTTATTACATAACAAATAGTCATAATAAATTATGATCCATGCTTAGATTGTAACACAGGTGCTTTTCTACAGAATATAGACCCTGAAGTAAATGGTATAAAGAACTTAGTAAATAGATGGTGTTACAGTGGGGTGTGTCAGGCAGTATGCTGCAGGATTTATTAATGCTATCCGTTAAGGAAATACTTTTTTTTATTAGTCCTTCTCCACATATAGTTTCAAATCTTTCCATTGAAATCTTGCTGAAGAAGTAAACCTGTTTAAAAGAATATACTTCTGTGGCACAGCATGCCTTAAAATTTAACCAAAAGTCAATGTGATAAAAAAATTGATCAGTTCAGTGAACACATTTATTTGCCTTAAACTGAAATGTGCATTCTGGAAGAGCATGGCTTGTGAATTGGAGATCCATGAAAGGAACAGACCTGCTAAAAGAATAACATTTTGGTGCAACAAGCTGATTTGCTTAACAGCTTTCTACTGCAATTAACATATGCGGCAAATGCGCTTATTTAATGTGACAGTCTGCTCAAATAACCCTCTTTCAGGAGTGAGATTATATAATCTGGAAATAACAGAGTTACACTGAGATTAAAATTATTGAATGTCTTGTTTATCCAAAATGCCAGCAGCACTGCCGCCTCCTTTTCTCTGTAGTTAATGCTGACTTGTAAATGATCTGCTTAGGCTCTGGTGTCCTTAAATTAATGAACCGTCTGAGAGCTCCGTTCAGCACAGGACTGCTGCTTGGAGCAAAAGAAAGAGAAACTGAAAGAAACCCTGAGGAAGAGAGAGTTCATGCAGCAGCACACTGAAACTATTTGACCGTCAGGCTTTGTGGGTTGGCAGTGGCATTGGTCCTGCAAGACTGAAACTAAGAGGATGCTACTGGCAAGGCATAAAAAAATAAAGTGACAAGATTTATAGTCAGGGATGAGCCAGTCCCTTGGGCTTGGCTGGTCAGTGGTTAGCCCATGATCAGTTAGCTCCACTGAGACCACATTCCCATGAGACACCCGCTGGGCACCTTCAGACCAGAGAATTGGCTTGGACTGAAAAAAGGTTTGCAGACAGCCTGGTCTACTGCCTGCTGCAGCAAATGTCCCGTGGGACATCCTGAGCTGGGTATGGCTGCAAATCACAGCAGCTGACCTCAGATGGATGCTCTGAGCGTGACTTGGACTTGAACTGCTGTGTTCAAGGATCGTTGTGCTGGTGCGAGCATGGGTCACCCAAGCCCCTGCCCTTGTCACTGCCCCGTTCTGCATGCTTCTGTTAGAGGCTTGCCCCCTCCAGCCTCCTCAACAGTGTTTCAAAGATACACGGATTGATTTTGACTCACGTTGTGAAATAAAAAAATAAAAGGAGAGGATTGTCTAATACCTGTTAATTAATGGGCAAGTTAGTTAACAGGTATCAAGGCTGGGGAATTGGCATGGACAGGACTCATCAGCTGAAAGCCAGCAGAGCACTGCAAGGAGCAAGGAAGGGGATATAAGCCTTTCAGAGGAACTGAGACTTCTGGGCAACATGGAAAAAGCTTTCGCTTATGGCTAGAACACAAAGAGAGCAACCAAAGAATTCAATTTTTAGTCCCATTCTCTCCACATTTTAAAAATGACTGATTTTCTAACTAGTATTGCCTGTTGCCCAGAGAACTCCAGGTCACCTCTAAGGGATGATATGGTCTCTTCTACATGCTAAACCTGCAGACTCTTCAGGCTACAGCACCTGAATTTTCCTCAGGTGTACTGAACATTTCAGGTGATGATTGACTGCTCTCCCTGATATTTGTATGATTATTAGTCTCTTCTGTGTGTGCGATTCAGCGGGCAGCACTGCTCATAAAAAGTAGATAGGAGCAAGTTGGGCTGCTGCCCCTGGTGAGTAGGAGAGAGGATGGGCTGATTGATGATCCTTGGCTGTTTTCTGATGTTGCAGTTGCTTTTTATGATGTCATTAGGAGGCTACAGTCACATTAAGGAATCCCTCATGACATCATAAAGAACTTGATATTTCGCTAATGTTATTTCAGCAGAGTAGAGCTCTGGCATTTTATAGTCTTTCCTTTCCCCGTAGAATTAGGAGTTGTCTAACTACAACCTGGAAGAAATGCAAAAATAGTCAAATGCAGACTTCAAAAGTTATGGTTGAAGAATGCTAATGTATTTGGCTCTTTCGGAGCACACAGCGCCTTTAGGTGAAATACATGATGTGTTTATAAAAGATGCCATCAGTGAATACATATCCTCATGCAAAGGAAGAATCAGGCCTTCCACTTTTTTTTGGTGCACAGACAGAAATAAATATTTTTTCTGGATACTTTTTGGAATAACATGAGATACGTGGGCCATAGGACAGCACCATGGCACCGTGTGGGCACTGGCGTAAGAAGAGAGTTGTGGTGTAGTGGTGAGATTGGGAAAACGCTGACAGTGGAGCCAGAAGCTGTCATTTGCTAGCACAAGAGGGGAAGGCTGAGCCCTGTATTGAGAAGAGACACTCTTTTGAAGAGCTTCATATAGGTAGAGAAGGCGCTGTGAGTGCTGTTGCCAGCTGTGCCATAGGAAGGGTATGTGAGGGCTGAGGTTGGTCGACATTGCTGAGCATCACCTCACAGCGCAAGAGCTCGGCATCTTCATTGCCATAACGCAAACCTTTCTCCAGGTGAAACTGCCGTTAGTTAAAGGTAGGAGACTGGGAAAGGAAGGAGGAGGTTTGCCCAACAAGGGAGAAATCAAATTGCATTTTTCTTTTACTGCAGTATTAAGGGATCCCTCTACATGGCTTCATGCTGCCTTCCTTTTCTAAAGCACTCAATAGTGTATAAATGCTCTAAATGGTACCTTAACCTGTCTGGTTTTCACAGAGGAAATACAGCTCTGGTTTTACATTCATTTTCTTGGTGTTCTCTGAGAGTTTCCAAAGAAAGGAACTTAGTTTTAAGCTACTTTTCTATTAATTTTGCTTTCTTCTCGCTGGTTACTCTAATACGTATGTACTAAACAGCAATAATAATGTCTATTGCATTAAGATTTTTTCATTACTTCTTATCCATGACTTTGGAATAGTCCCTGTGAGGGCAGCTAAGTGGCAGAGCACCTGAAGCCCCAGTGAACGGCAGTGGGAATCAGACCTTCAAGCTGCACAGCTGCTTTCAGAAATCCTTGCTGTTGACTGCAAAATCCCTCTTGAAACCGGCTTTATGCTGCTAACCGCTTTACAAGCTGTTGAAAATTTTACCCATAATGACAGGCAGAAGACTGCAAAATCTAAAAGACTCTGCCATACTGATGTTAATCTCAAATGAACATTGTCTTATTTCCTGTAGAGAACTATACAGAATAAAAGACTTCCTCTGAGATCCCAACTGGATTTGCTGTGGGATCCTTTTTGGACAGAATCCATCTGCACACTAAAAATTCAGTAAATAGGAATGATGGGGCTTTTTTCCACCTCTAGAGGAGCTACTGCAAGCACGAGTATGTAACACCTCAAAATTATTTCACAACCCCCAAAACAGCTAATTGCCCTCTTCAGTATAAGACACAAGCATTTTCTGAAATACAAGCCAGAAAGTAAAAAAAAAAAAACAAAAAAAAATCAGGGCAGAAGTTAGTCTACTAAGAAGAGGCCGTCACATTTGTAAAGAGAGAGACTGGGGAGTTGGGGGTTTGGGAGCCACTGTCAGATGCCAAGTTGTGACACTCATTAACCTTGTGGTTGCTTTCAGCGTGTTCTGTGGGTCAGGTGGGAAGCAGGTAGACTTGAGGCTTTTCTTGATTTTCAGCAGAAGGAAAATTAACTTATAAACATGCCTGTCATTAGAGGAAACATAGGAGGAGGCAGAAAGGAGAGACCTGAACTCCAGAGAAGGGGAGAAAGCGGAAGAGGGAGTGGGACTCCCTCCCTGTGACACCGCACTCTGAGAAAATAATGGGAAAACACTTTGCCTTCCTCGTTGCCTTTCCTTCAGCTGGAAGCTTTGGCCTCTTGGGCACTTCCTCAAGGCAATGAAATGAATGACATTCCTTGTGCTGGAAAACAAGAAAAGCCTTGATTTTCTTGATTCCAGAACATATCTTTAGGAATGCTCACTTGCCACTGCTCTGCAGATAAAAAAGCTGCCTAAACTAATTTATATCTCAGGCTAGTCATTTTACCCATGTTTTACACTCTTCACTGAAGTTTAAAGCTTTAATTATAGTTTTCTTAGCTGGAAGATTTTTTTAAGATCTTTAAGGAATAAATAAAATTGGCATTTTCTCTGTAGCTTACTGAAGCAGTATATTCCTTTTTTGCCTTTTCTTCCAAGGCCCTCCTTTTCCTAGTGTGTGTCAGCACAGGAGAGGAAGAACCAAAGGGGGGGCGGGGCAGAACATTAAGTGACATTAAATCAAAGATAATTATCAGCTGTCAGTTAGTGAATGGCACAGAGCCAGAGCAGCACTCAGGAGGGGTCTGCCTGTCCAGCCTTACTTCAGAGTTTGCAAAAGGTGTAGTACTTGTCTTTAAACAACATAATTTATTATCAGGTGAATCTGGAATTTTAATACAAAACAAAACGCTGCATAAAAAGGCCTGAATTCCAGAGGACAAAATGCCTTGTTGTTTCTACTAGTTTTCAAACACTTTTAATTTGTTCCTGCATAGGAGGCGGTTTCCGGGGTCTTTGTGCAAGTGAATGTCAGATCGGACACCTCATCGTCAACGTTCCTTGCAGTACTGGGGTTACATCACATTTTCTTCAGGCAGCCCTGCCCCTGCTCTGAGTCCTCTCCTTAGACCCGAAACTGGGAGGAAAGGCAGGCAAAGGACGTGCATTTCGGGGCGTACCAGGTGCTCTAGCTAGCTGAAATCTTGCGATGGCACAGTCGCCGGCTAACAAACTGACACTGCAGAGTCTGTCCCTGGCTCTTCACTGCACCGTCACAAAACTCAGGCTTTGCATCAGAAGTGCGGGGATGCCAGGGAACGGTGGGCATTCTGCAGCATGATCTGGTGTTCTTCTCCTGCAGTCAGTGACGAGCTTTGGCTGCAAGAAGGCTACATGTGTCTTAGGCACTGCTCACCACCCCTGCTGCTCTGTTTCCCGCTGAAGCCAGTCTCCTCTGTGGGATGTCCCAGTCAGCTGGCTGTGGTGCTGCAAGTAAACAGAGAGCAGGTGAGAAGCAGGGAGGCACAGCTTCCCAAGGAACAAAAAATTTTACTTTTATGCACTAACAGTGTCGTGTACAGTGAAGATGAATACAAAGGGAGTCCTCAGAGGTCATTGTGGCACTCAGCATTTCCCATGGTCATCGGTGGCTTTGTGATTCTTTTTGTAAATTTAAAAATCACGGATTATATATCTGTTTGCCAGGCTGCACCACCCTGGACGTGCCTGGAGATGTCCCAAAGGAGGAGGTGGGAAAGGGGGAGGGGGGAAGTTGCCTGTGGCCTGGGATAGTTATCTGTTTGCTTTGAACAGAGCAACTGATCTACCTCTGGGGTTTTGCTTTCACACAAGTTCATCCAGTTCACCTACTTAGACTGCTCGTTATTAATAGAATTGTTAGCAGGTTCACTCCACGGCTTGTAGGGAAGGTGTGCACATGGGTGGCACCTGAAGACAGAAAATATCTGATTGCATCTAATATGTATTTGGCTCAGCTTCCCAGGTGTGCTGTTCTGCAGATAATAAACCAGGCAGCCTCACAGAGGGAGGTACAGGCACACCCTAGCTGTGGGCTCCGGCTGTATTCCAGCATCAGCTAACAAGTGGTGTACCTGTGCTGGTGAGGAGTTAGGGCTGTGCCTGCATATTCAAGGGAACACAGACACAGATGCTACAACCTGTAGATATGGCACGGGTGAACAGATTTGTCACTGAGCACCAGGTCCTCAGAGGCACCCATGTTCTCAGCCAAGCTCTGACATGGAGCTGCCTCCTTGTCTGTGGACACATCCTTCCCTTTGTGCATCTTCTTGGTCCCTGACTTCTGCCCATTCATACATAAGCTTATCGTGGCATGACTTGCTTTCTGTAGGTGTAATGCAGCAAGATGTGCTGCCGCATGGGTGAATTTACTGGTGGGTACCTGCCCACATGCCAGCAGCTGCATAGATGTAACCTGTGTGTTGGAGCACAATGTCGTGTAACAAAACTCGGGTCTGATGTGTGCGTGTGGGGAATGGGTCGTGCACACCATTCGGGATGGCAGGCTGCTCTGAGTCCCAGCAGGTACAGGGAGGAGGAGGTCTGTCATGGAGCTGAGTGCTGTAGCTCTCTGCTCTGTGATGCATGCTGTGGCATCTGTGGTCTTCCTTTGGCAGCAACGCTGAGCACTGATACTGAGGGGGTCAGGTCCAAGATTTCAGCTGGAGATGGCTGAAGAAGAACAGAAAGGAAACAGAGGGAAGAAGGTCTCCTAAAGCAGACTTGCCCACCTCTCAAAGTTGTGTACAATGGTACACGGACTTCTTCAGCTGGATTCCACTTACAATCTGCCACACTACATCTAGAAATGAGTGTGTAAGGGTGAGCAGTTCGTTATTACTTGAACACTCCATTCTGTCCTCACATGCAGATAGTGATCTTGATTTAGCTGCTCAGCCGTGGATGCCTTTGAACTCAGACCTAGCAGAGAAGGCTGAATCTTTTCCATCTGATTCATATCCAGACCTTCTGCTATTTACTCAAGCCTCTCAGGTGGAGACATTGGGCTGGAGAGCTTGTGGGAACAACTCCCTTCAAGTTCTAGCTGCAATCTGAAAGCGGTGGTGTAGTAAGAAAAACAGGGCAACCAGCCTTTCTTCAAAGTGAACGTTTCTTCTCCCCAGAGCAAGTGTAGTTCTGACCCTGTCTAACACCAGCTCTCTCGCACAGAATGAAAGGTTAGTACATGCAGTGTTTCAGGCTCGTAGAAGAACTACTTCTCTGCCTGAGCGGAGCAGGTACCTGGGTTTAATAACCACTTTCATCAGTACAATTACATTAAGGGTGGCAAGTGATTTGGGGTTTTTTTTTTTTTTGGCGTCTGGACTGCCAAATTTTCATGGCTTAACATTTTTGCAATGCTAGCTTTAGCAGTAATGTGTGCTCCGTGCACTGAGTGACCCTTCAGCAAGTTAATGCTTCCAGACCTACCTCGGGGTGAGCTGGAGACCTCTGGCCAGAGTAGCGCTGCTTTAGCCTGTCAAGATGGCTTCTTTAGAATTTTCATTGCAAATTCAGCGCATGAAATAAGTTTGGCTTCCAGCCTGGTGGTTTGTCTCAGTCACCGATGCTTTTAGCCTGTGTTCAGGATGAGCAAGAATGCCTTACTCAGGTAATCATGCCATCTGGGATTTTTAAACCTCACCTTTATTCCTGGCAAACCAACAGCTAATTAGTTTGATAGTGTTAAATGCCCTGGATATTTATGTGTTATCAGTTATTAATGTGTGTTGCTGATATATGGTTCTATTTGACTTGAACAAAGCACCTCTTATGCTCTAGATGAAACAGGCATCGCTTTGCTTAACTACTGGGCAGATGGTAGCCTGATAGTCATTCGTCTGCCCCTAGAAAGCGTAGCACTAGTGGACCAGTTTCTTGGGCTGTGCCTTTTTTACGCCTGGTAGCCAAGCACTGCTGGCTGCTGGGATATCATTCTCTCACATTTTCGCCCATGAGTGGGAGTTTTCAGACTAACTGTATTGTATAGGTTTGAGGACTATGGTCACAATGTCCATGAACAGGAAAAAAATAAAGGTGGCAACACAGAGTAACGCACCTGCTGCAAGGTCCAAAAAACCTGCTCAGAACAGATGCAGCACAGTGGCTGTTTGCTGAGTGTTCACAGGCAACGGGCTCAGTGGAGCTGTGCCACGGGGCTGCAGAGAGCTCTCCACAAACAGTGGTTCGGGAGTTCTGCGGGACATAAAGCAAGTCCTTGTTCCAGTGGAATTTTTTAAGGCACCTGGATGTATAATAGTAATAGGAGCTATTCTGTAAAAGGCAGGAGCTCAACCAGATAAACTTTACAATAAAACAAATATTAAAGCTTATTTATAGTGCCATGCTCTCCTTTCTATTTATGAAACCTTGACATATCTATCTTTTATTTAGAAATTATTAGTCCCAAACTGTGTTCAGATGCTTCATCTCCTTTTTGAATTATGAGCAAGAAAAAATAGTAGAGCAACGATACCCCTGGAGTGATGGCTTTACATCTTCAATCTAATTAATTTATGAGCATTTCCAGGGACTCCCTACTACAGCACCTGAATGCCTGGAAATCCTGCATTTTAAGAGTTTGTCATTTGATATTTTGTTTTCTCCTGCTACTGTTGGTCTCCTGTTTCTGACACTGTAGTGTTCAGTAGATAGAAAAGCAATATTAGTCTTAGTGCTTATTATGTCAAATAAAATTGAGTTAATTTCTCGTGGATTGTTTGTTGTTACTTGTTTGTCTTGTTCTGATGAGATGCTCGCTGATAGCAGGGTAAGAAGTCCCTGTTTGTGGCTTCTCCTGTTGTGTGTGAGGCTTCACCTTTGCTTTGTTTTCTGTAGCAGCAATAACCAACACATTGATGTGTTTTCCTTAAACCTTGTATTACAGGGGCTGAGTTTCTCTTGAGCTACCCTTGCTTTTTCTAGGCTTCCAGGAAGCGGTGGTAGATGTGGCATCGGGCGATGTGTCAGAGGTATCCAAATCCAATCTATTTCAAATCTGAATTGTGCTCCTCTTTCCGTCTTTGGCAGGTGTGAGAGATGGAAAACTCCTGAATTAGCATTTGCTGTTTGTCCGTGCTGTGCTCCCTGACAAAATCAGACTCATATTGGCTCTTTTTCTCGCTCCCTCTTAATTAATTTTGCCTGTGCTGAGCAAGCGGGCTCCAGCCGGCTCGCTGCTGTGGACTGATTTCCCCGTCTGCCTTTGATGTGTCTCCTGAGAGGGGCAGGGCGCACTGGAGAAACTCATCAGAGAGACCTGCTATTGCTTATTTTCATGATGCCTTGGGCAGAGCTCTTCTCTGTCCTCCACTCTTGCTTAGTTCTCCTTCAACAGCAACCACGTCGTCAGAATACGGCAGGCATTTCCAAGTCCCGTCAGCTGTGGGAAGCCTGGGGCCCGGTGTGCACGGTCACTG
>NW_010410125.1:26825-30409 GCF_000710305.1 Buceros rhinoceros silvestris | reverse complement strand
GAGGAGGAGGAGGAGGAGGAGGAGGAGGGAGGGTGCTCGCAGCTGGCGCTGGGGACCTGTGTGAAAGTACTGCTCAGGAGCTGGCATTTTCCATGGAGCTATCAGGGAATCTGCTGAGAGCTGGCTGCTGACACGGGGAAATAATGAGCTTTGAGGAACGTCGATGCCTGCCCCTACGTGTATGAATGCGTGTGCACAGAGCAGATGCCAATCTGCGATGATCGTGTGTGTGAGCCTCGAGTCAGAGCCGAGGGGCGCTTGTTTTTGCTGCACCAGAACAAGTAATCACAGCTCTTTACTTTTTGCCATATTTTCTCTCTGACTCATTCTTCTTTTTTTTTTAAAGAACATTGCCAAGTAAATGTTTGTAGTCAGCTGACCCTGACTGGGTGCCAAGTGCCCACTAATGCTGCTCTATCACTTGCGCTCCTCAGCTGGGCAGGGGAGAAAAAGTAAAACTGAAAGCTCCTGGGTTGAGATAAGGACAGGGAGGTCACTCACCAATTGCCATCGTGGGCAAAACAGACTTGTCTTGAGGAAATTGGTTTAATTTATTACCAATCAAATCAGAGTAGGATAATGAGAAATAGAAACTGAATTGTAACACACCTTCCCCCCATCCCTCCCTTCTTCATAGGCACAACTTCACTCCCGATTTCTCTACCTCCTTCCCGCCAGCAGCGCAGTGGGACGGGGGATGGGGGTTGCAGTCAGTTCAGTGAGCCGTCCCAGCCTGAAGAGCATCATTTCAGTACGTAACAACTGCACTGCTCTTGTGCCTCGACTCAGTCTGCAGGGCCCACGAGCCTGGGAGGATCAGCTACTCTCGCAGTCCCAAGGCGCATTCTTCCTGTCAAGATTTGTGTGTTTTCTTAATGTCCGTCTCCCAGCCTGCACGCAAAGATTTATCCCTGCGCTATGTTTCTGACTTGACTTTTAAGCTGCTTGTTTCATTCACTCTTTCACACTCTGCAGTGGCAGGAGGCCAAAATAAGCTTGTAATAGCCTGACTCCTGTGTTGGCCAAGGAAATTAGCACAGAAAGAGAATGTTATTTGCCGATAAAATATTCTGCACAAGCTACTACTTGGGTAGTAAGCAAGTGAAAGAGGGCGACAAAATCTGCCTGGTACAGATTGCTTGAGTCTTGAATATTCATCATCAAAATTAGAAGACCTGGAGTTTTCATAGCAACTCCACCCACCAGACTGAAATAACCGTTACAGCCTTTGACAATGAAGTGCCAAGTCAAATGGATAGAAAATGAAGCGATGCTGATGGGGTGCAGTGGCTGTTTTCCACTCTGTGAGTTCAGTGGACAGATACAAGAGGTCTGCAGCAGTAAAAGCAGCTCTAGGTATTGTGACTGAGTATCTTTTAGCAAACAGTGACTGTGGAGAATATGCGTGATCTGGACTTCTTTAGTCCTTGCCTGCACCCGTACAGTGAGGCCCCTGTGGGCACCCTGGCATGGGCTTCTCCTGGGCCTGAGCTGGTTTATAGGACTGTAGTCATACACTCCCGCCAGCGCTGCTTGCTTTCCATGTCAGTTCCCTTGTATCAGAACACCTAAAAATCCTTCACTGCTGGTTTTAATTACAAGCATGTTAGCTGCTTCTCTCCGTGTAATTACTAAAATGAACGGGGAAAGCAGAGATGAGAGGGTGTAAATGCTCTTCACACAGAAATGCAATTACATCTGTGGGCATCTTTCCAACTCCTCTGTATGTTATGGAAAGTTTTGTGTATGTATGTATGAGTTAATGAGGATAGTTATGTTTTCCCTTCTTACCTTCACAATGGATTAATTTCAGACATATTTTATAAGGTATTTGTGATTGTGAGGCAGACAGATCAGTATCTCCTTCAGGTACAGTCATATCTGCCTCAAAAACCAAAGAAAAGGGATTACATTATTCCAGTGTATGTGCACTACAAGTGAATAACTGATCATGTGTGCTTAGTGTGCTGCTCCTCTTCTAAAGTCAGTCCCGGTACAAAGAGCTTTAAGTGGCCTCCTGGAAGGTGTGACAGCAGGGAGCCACCTGCATCTGTGCAGCATTTCTTTGAGGACTTGAACTTAAGTCCAGTTCTCTGCATCTGAGTGTCTTCTCCCCAGTTAGTCTCACTGGAATAAAAGCACCCACATTTGGCAACTTAATTCTTTGTCCTAAGACTGGCTAAGCTGTTCTGTGAGCTGCTGCTGACTCTTCTTAGTCCTTCTGGGGTGCGTGATAGGACTCAGAAGAAAATCCCGGAGTACAGTGGTGCGTGAGTGCACCTGGTCTGCATGCATGTGGTGGAGCAATCCTAACAGCCTCGGACAAACTGGACTTGGTCCAGCTTTACCCTCTGTCTCCTGCTGAGGCAAATCAGGTAAACCCTGTACTGCGGCATCCCGGATAAAGGGGCTCTGGGTATGGAGGGCACTTGTATAAAGAATGGATTTGTAGTGTGGCTAAATTGATGTAGCTGTTGTTTTAAGATCTGGCGCTTCCCGCTCTCTCTCCAGCTGCTGCAGAAGGCCAAGGAGAGGTGGTCATTGCCTCCACTGTCCTTGTGAGAGACTCAGCCTCAGAAATACATTGCCGGGTTCCTTGTGAATGATGGAAGTGTGGGGTTGCTGCAAGAAGCCGCCTCATCTGGCTGTTCCTACTAGAAAGTCAAAGGAAACGAATCCTAGAACACTCACGTGCTTTTCTCAAAGGTAGCTTCTATGGCAGTGACCTGGCATGAATACGAAAGTGAGTGGTAGAATTAGCTAAGCGAAAAAAAAAAATTTTTGAGATTTATCAGAAAAAGAAAAGTTGTGTAAATACTTCAGTGGAAAAGAATCACAGCAGCATGTGAAGAAAAAAAGATTTCTTAGATGTGTTTGGCTTATATTTACATAATTTTTGCAATCCTTTCTTTGAGTAGGAATTTTTACATTAAAATCTTTATTCCATGGTCAATACTTGCAAAAATGAAGCTAAAATAATTTTTAAAGAAGCATTTGAACCTGAAAGCCTTTGATGCATAGTAACTTACAGAGAACTGGGGATCCAAGTGGCAACTTTCCTCTGGACCAGAGAGTAAATATAATCCACAGAGGGTGTCATGACATCATTAGAAATGCTAAACCATTTGTAGGTAGATGTGTCTCTCTGTCTAAAGAGAGGAAGAAAAGTGCGTGCATCAGGTACATTATTGTTAGGGATCATTTTAATAGGTTTTTTAAGAAACGACAACTGTCCTTTCACTGAGTTGATTCAACTATCCTTACACAGGCAATGCTGAAATAAATGCAAGGTGTAGTTGAATTTGGGGACCATAAAAATCACAAATTATTTTTATCACTCAAGATAGAAAGTGAAATCTAGCTTCAGTCAAGTCAGTAGCAAATTTCTTGTTGCTATGCTGCTCTTTGAGTAGGCTCTTAAATAGAAAAGGTATTTGGTTGTGTACATAGGGAACATTCTAGTGGTGTTGTAATTACAAAGGTAATGTATCAAAAATGGGGAAAATGTATTTAATAAAATGCAGGAATTTGCTACCGTAATGCAGTTGAGATTTTTCAGTCAAATGTGCTGTTTGTGCTGACTC
>NW_010410125.1:8259-26738 GCF_000710305.1 Buceros rhinoceros silvestris | reverse complement strand
CTTTCCCTGCTAGGAATCTTTGTTTCTCATTTTTGACCTAAATTTTGGTTTACGTCATGACTCCTCAGGAGTATCAAGAGGAAGGTTTTTATGCAAGACAGTGGTTTCTGAGATTTGTGTGACAAGCCTGGGTAAAATTCAAATGACTCTGTGATTTAATCCATTTGGAGCTGTTGCACTAAATCACTGTAGCTGGTGCTGACATACCAGCCCACAGAAAGCTGGAAGCCGATGATATAAGTTTATCTGCGTATCTACAGGTGAAAGCTCAGGCAGCCTTGAATTGCGGTGAGAAGGGTTTGCCTCCGTTCTGAATACATTTGGGGAACGAGCAGGGTCTGCTTCGCTGAACACTCTGTGAGAAGCCTTACTGTGCTCTCCCCTTTGAAATAAATTGTCCTCAAGGTCATGCTTGTATTTCAGAATGTGCAACAGGAACTTTCCCTTTTATTCCCCGTGACACAGGCCACAACCTTCTTTATTCAAGAAACACAGATCAGGAAGCCAAAAATATTCATAAATTACCTGCTGCTAAAGTAAGTATCCACTTGATAAATCTGTAGCTGGTCTCAGCCTCCTGCAGTGGAGGCTCTGGTTGGGATCTTGAGTTTCCTGCTGTCTTCCTCTCTGTGTTCTGTCCTGTTTGCAGAAACCACTGAATTTCTGGGCTAGGACTCGGCTCACGAGTAAAAGGAATTAATGAGGGAGGCTTTAGTCAACTCTGAGTGGCAGAGCAGCACATGCAGACAAATCATCCAGATGCCTATTTCTGACCAGATTATTCTTTTCTTGTTCCATCAAGGTGTATTTTATTTTCAGTTGAGGTGTTGTTTCAGAGGTTATCAAAATAGCTTTGCTCAAGCTGCTCCTTTTCAGGAGGGCACATGACTGACATCATCACTCACAACCATGGCTGGCCTCTGGCAGCCTCCGCAGAGCCTCCTGGGGACAAGGGCCAGGAGACCATGCTCATTCCTGTCCCCTGGGACAGAAGGACACGATCATGCAGTGTGTCTGTGATGCCTGTTTCCCAGTGGGCAAAGAAGCGATTTTAGAACCAGAGTTGTCAGGCTGGCACCTGAGGCACGTTTCAGCATCCATTATGATGACTTAAAAATTTATAAAACGAAGCAAAGAGGAAAAGCTGTGTTTCATCCAGATCATCTGCCAAGTGATACTTTGTCCCGGTGGGGTTTAGCTCCCATTTTGCTTTGGGTTATCCTCCACAGTGAGGACTGTGTTGTGTGGATGTTGTGAGTAGGAAGTGGAACTTTCTGTGGAGTCTCCGTAAGTCACCAGATATGGATTCAGGAATTGACTTGCAGCATTTACCTGCCACACAGGATTATGCACAGGAAGCTTTTGGCTGGAAGAAATACGGTGCAATGTTAAGGTTCTGTTCTGTTCCTAAGTATATTCTTTCTGGCAGCTGCACTGAAATGCAGCTATTGAGCTTCCCACCTTGCACCAGAATCTCAGCCATCCCTTCCGGCACGGAGCAGAGAACTGCAGAGACAGTTCTACTCATTAAACATATTTTTCTCTTTAAACCCATTTTCATAATTTTATTTTTGGATGAACCAATAAATAAAGGACTGTTATGATAAATGGAGTACTTGCACCAGCTATAATACACAAATTAAAGTTGGAGCAGGAGGTTTGAAATGTTTCCATATTTCATAATGAAGCTTTAGTCAGTTCTGTCATCGCTGAGATGTGCATCACTGTGCTGAGCCAGATAATGTCTGGGAAGAAACAAGAGCTTCCCTCTCCTGTTTTGGGATAGAGGAGAGGGGAGTGCCAAGATTCAGCAGGTGGAGGAAAGTTATTGCTGTTAAAACATTCCTGAGACGGAGTGCGTGTGAGGAGAGCACAACCCAGGCGTGGTGCTCCTGAGAGGATCTGGACGCAACTGTAGTGCATACGCAATGGCCATTACATCATGTGGAGGGCAGCTGGGGAATGAAACTGGTGTTTGGACTGGGAGTGTTTCCAAAACAATACCAAGTTCTTTCCCTTTGTCCTCTCAGTTGTACCACCTGTGTGCCTGGGAAAGGCAAAGCCTGTGGAAAGACTCCAGTAAATTGTAGGTGTGGAGTGAAATGCCTGGAGAGCACAGAGAGGGTAGCCAGTGCCAACCTTAGCCACTGCCTTATTAAATTTAAGATGAAAGGCCTCAACCTTCTTCCAGTCTCTTCAGACAGCTCCAGATTAAATTTTTCAGCATCCTGCAAGCTACTCTGCTTTGCTCAGGAAAATTAATAGCATTTTCAAATACTTGTCTTATGGTGAAGGGACCACCAACAGAAGTAGGTGGTTGGAAATGGATGCCAGGTCAGGAGTGAACCAACTTCAGGACGGCATACCTTCTTCCACGTGTGAAGTGTCTTTCAGAATCTTTGTTGCATGCCCGGCAGAACTGGCAAGTAAAGGGAAAACCCAGCTCTGACTTTTCTTTGTGTCTGTGGATATTCTGCTCAAATGTGCACAAATACTTTCTTTCTTGCTTTAGGATCATCAGCTGCTATTCAAAAGCCACATCTCCTTCTCAAGAGTCTCCGCTGTGCAGCTTCCCTGGAAATTCCCATATTATCACGCTATCGTGTGACTCTGCTGTAATTCCCGTGTCAGATGAACTCTGTTGAAACAGGGCCACAATCAGAACAGAAAGTTTGGGGTGGGGTTTGGGTTTTTGGTTTGTTTTTTTTTCCTCCTCTTCAACAATTCCCCAGAGTTTGGGAGAGAAAAGTATTCTGTACTAATATTATTGTGTTTTTGTTTTTTTTTTTTTTTTTTTTTTTGAGGAAGACACTTTCTTAGTAGCTGGGAGAAGTAAGAAGGGGAATTTTGTTTTCTTTTCCTTCCAGCCCCTTTGCATTGGCCTCTTGCAGCAGCCCACCGTGAAGGAGAGCACAGGGCAGAGCAGCCTCAAGTGATCACATCAGCTAAAGGGTCTATCACGTCATCTCTCCCTGCACTGATCAGCATCAGAGCAAATGCTTCTTTGCAGTTCTAGTGTAGTCAAGGCTGAGGTCTCTGCTCAGTGGGTAATAAGGGGCAAGCAAGTTTGCTAATGAGCAAGCTGATTGGTCTGCTTTTCATGAGACACTTCTTAAACTAATTGTAGAGCTCTGAGGTAATGGTTCATTTCTGCCAGAAAAAATAATCTTCTCCCTGGCATGGATGTAGCGTGATCCACCTCAGATATATCCTACATTGACAAGGGAGCGCCAGGGGATGGGAGATATATTTCTACCTGAAACTTGGTGTAAGGGGCCAGAACATCCTCAGCAGTATGGAAGCAAGTTCCTTATCAGACCTGCTCATCCCCAACTTGGGGCAGAAGCGACCCTCCAAATGTTACCTCTCCTGGAACAACACTCAGAGGGGACAAAGGCACCTGGTGATTCTTTTCCTGGGGAGTGTTAGAAGATTCTGTCCCAGGTGTCAGTTGTATAAGCTGTTAAAAAGTGTTAGTTTTTTTACTAGAAAAACAGAAGTACCTGTGCTCTAACACAGTGAGATGGATGAAAGTGTCATGGCCATGCTCCCATTTCTGTGTTCAGTTTTCTTTCTTACCCTGGCTTTGTATGTGCAAGGGAAGCTCTGTTAAGAAAATCTCTCTACTCCTCTTGTTGCAAGGAGATTGATTTTAAAAATAATTTTATTAAAAATGGAATACAGTAGAAAGAAGAAATCTAGTGCCTCCCCTGCCTGCTGTGCGCTCGAACCTGAGATCATTCTCATCTGAGTGGCTGGTTGGGTCCTTTTGCTCGCCGTGGTGCAAAATGCACTTTCTCTTCTGCTCTGTCTGACAATATATTTGCATCTCCTGCTAAACCAGTGAAACAAAGCCCTCTTTGAAGTGCAGAAAGCCATTTATTTCAAAGGGGAAGCATGGAGTGTGGCATGTTGGCAGCGCACTTGGCTTGAATTTATCTTGAAATGCTGAGATGTCTTTTGTCTGTTTTTATAATTACATCATTAGCACCTTTAAAGTCTACTTCACTATCATCTTCTGAATGTTCTGGGTAGACATTCAGAGCGGTGTATCCGAGTGAACGGAAGAAAGTCAGGCACACAGTTTTCTTGACCCATTAGACCAGTGGTAGCACCCAGCCCTTTGGAAGATAGAGCTGTCTGCTTCACCCACAAGCACCATGTGCTTTTCCCGCAGGCTATTCCTTATACATACATAAGGGAAACTCCCTTAAAACAGTCGCTTCCTTAACCTTCTCTGAGGCCCTCTGAAGACTCATCTTTGATGCCTGCAGATCCCTGCCAGCTGGCAATGCCTAGCTGCTGCTGAGCAGAGAGTTCTGCTTAATGTGCATAATGCTGCTTGCTTTTCCACTTCCTCCTCCTCCCTCCCCTCGAGTTTGTCTCCTCCACCTGCTGCTTCTTGTTCTAATCTGGTTTGTGAGCACTTTGGGGCAGGGACTGTCTGATTTATAGCGTGTCTGCATGGCCCCTAGCACAAGGTAAAAGCTATTAATTCAGATCACCCTATACTTAGAGAAAGCTTTATGGGATCAATACAGCTGTGCTATAAATAAATAACTCAGCTACAGTGCAGTAACTTCGTACCGTACATCACCTTAGAATAGCCCCATAACCTATTACAGAAAGAGTCATTTCCTCAAAGCCATGGCTGTAACCAGACCTAGTTCTCCACTGAAGTATTTGCTGTGCCTTAGAATCCCAGTCACAGAGACAGACGGACCGGGCACAGCGCTGGCAAAATCAATCTGATCTCTAAGAATTCCACAAATGCTAGAAGCACTGAGGATCCTTTCTCCTCAAATCACAGTAAGACTGCATCACAATTTATTTAAAAGCATTCTTATTTTCTGCTTTGAAGTTGTGACTCATGTTTAACATTTCTGTGGTGTCTTGCACATTAAAAATTATTAGTAATGTTTGCTCAAATGTTTCACTTGCATTTTTTTGAGAATTCCTACCTAGCTGTTGGCTGAAGTAACAGTTTGCTTATTAACAGTCTTACTCTGGTGCTTTAGAACGTAAGGCTGTGCGTGGCTGGCAAAGTGACATTGGTGTATAGTAATGTGAATCCTGCCCTAGCGTCCGCCTGCGCCCTATGAATACCACCAGCTGCAGCAGGACTCTTGGCAAGTGGTCGTACTGGTATTTGGGGCAGAGGGACAGCCCAGGAGTGTGAGCTGGGAGGTTTTCACGGTCACTTGGCCACAGGGAGTGGCAGCTATGAGTTGGGGAAGGTGGTTATCATTTGGCCACTAACAGCATTACCATGGCAGATCTGTGGTTTTGGGCTCTTGTCTTATTGACTGGTACCATGCAGCTATGACATGGTATCATCTCATCTCAGGTTATTTTTTGCAGACAGCCAAAGGCTCTCTTGGTGTGACATGATATCTGTGTTATTAAACATATATACCCTGAGACAGTATCACAATAGGACATCCTCTGAGCACTGAATTCTAAGCGTGTCCAGACAAATACATGAAAACACACAATGCTTTTTACAGTGACACGAGACCCCGGACTGTCACACTTGACCCCAGGAAATGACAGTGCATGCAATTACACAAATGCATTGCTGTGGAGCCAGTAGGTGCGTGTGAGTTGCCTGTGTAAGAACCCTGTTTAAAGCACTGCAGAGAAGGCATTGGTCCTTTACTTCGACCCCATGGAGAAGAGAAGTAAGTCCCATAAAGCTTTAGCAACACAAGTCTGAGCTTTAAGCTCTGCTGGAGTCCCTGTGAGAGTTTGCGACTGCCAGACCAGTACCTGTCCCCCTGCAAGGCACTGCACCCTGAAGGTGGGGTCTGGGAAGTCAGTGGATCTTTGTGCACAGCTCTGATTTCCTGCCAGGTGATTTTCATGTCAAAAAGTCTCCTCCCATTCCGTCTTACTTAACTGTAAACTCATCACAATGAGGAAGTAGCAGCACATGCTTGGTTTGATGTTCCTACAAGTACAATCTGATAAACTGCCTTGGAGAAACCAGCTAGGACTATTTTCCTACTGTCACCTCTTCCTTCCAGGGCTTCAGAAGCCTCTGACACAGCTTTGACATCCAACCTGGAGTCAGGGGAGTAACTTCTAAGAGTGACCGAAACAACTGGAGAGCTCTTGAGCTTGCCCTTCCTCCTGATGCTATGCAGCCAAATTAAAAGAAAAAAAAGGCAGGAGTGAGTCCCTTCATGCCCTGACTTCAGAGACTAGGAGAACGGGTTTGCTTCCACGTTGTTTCCAGTAGAACTGGGAATATCTTGGCAAACAGCAATTGATTTTGAAGGTGTGGTACAAACAATTGACCATTTAACCATCAAGGGGACATTTATCCTCTGAGCGTTGCTGCTACCCCTTCCACAAGCATCACCCGAGACAAGTCGTTCACGTGTGTTTCATGTTACACCTGCACGCCACGTTGGATGTGTTACATATCAGCTGCGGCTGATGGTAGTATATAGCCTTGCGTACCAGCTGCACGTGTAATATGTCTTTCATAGTAATTTTATGATTCAAACTGGGTATGTCTGTCTGTCTGTTTTCTTCCCAGGCTATTTTTAAATTGCTCAAATGACAGGGCATTCATTATTTCCACTAGATGACTACATTTCTCTGTAGATGGTTGAAAAGGGAGCATAGTGGTGTGCTGTCTACTGAAAGTGGCTAATTAGGAATTGTATTTCTCAATTGAGTATTTGGAGCAGTTTCCCTGAAGACTAACGTGGGATGAAAATTATTTTACTGATTTTCCTAGAAAGTGATAAAGCTGTAAGGTGATGTAGACTTTTCCTGTAGGTGAATGCTGTTGACAGATAAGCCTTGATTTGGGATCTAATTTGTCTGTGTTTCAGGAACACCTTTTTGAAATTGAGTGTGTGTGTGTATATATATATATATATAAAGATTAGTGTGATGTAAATGAAGTTTTTTGCACTCGGCTGTATTTTCCTTTCGGTTTGTCTATCCCAGATGCAAGTGGCTTCTGAAGGAATTAATGTGCTTTTTAAAGGCGAACACGCTTTATCCCAGCTGAAGAATATTCCATTTCAGTGTTACGAAAATGTGTTGTGGACAAACTTGTGTACAGAAGAAAAACGTGGTGTGCTGGTGACCGAGTAATGATTTGTGTGTTGACCAAGTCACTGTCTCTGGGTAAAATCACTCAGTGAAGACCACTGTGTTTAACACCGCTCTTAACCATGGGATGAACAGATCATAGTTTGACTGGTGTTATCAATATGCTCTGGCTGCTTTTCTTTTCACGCGTTATGATAGCAAAGTGCACCTTAAGCTGCTATTTCCAAACTCTTTCTGTGGCATGGATTTTGTTAGGCAGCTTCTGCAGCGATAGAGCTTTGTGGTGTTCAGCCTTTGGGTTTCATGACTGAGTTTTACGTCTAAAGAGTCAACACCCGCTGAACCACTGCAAAACCACCTCAGGCTCTTTGTTGTTGATAGATCATTGTGAAACCCAGAAACCAGGAAATACTGGGATACTGGGCATGAGGTATGAGCTGGAAACGCTATCCCGTCTTACACGTGTGTCCCACATCATAGGCAGTGCCTTGGACAAAGATGGGAAAGCTTTAGTTTTAAAGACAAACTCCAGAGTTATCTGGCAAATGAAAGAGAAGATCAGGTGGCGAATGGCTAGGGTATCAAAAACTCGAGCCTGCAGCTTGGGTTAGCATTCACCATCACAGGTGGTGTAAAATGGTGTTCCTCAGGTCTGATAAATTCTTCCTGTTTGCTGGTCTCTCGTGCGTATTAGAAGGACAAGCAGGAACGTGGAAGTGTCTGTCTGCTTTCTGTCTGTACGGTCGTGGGACAGAACATGTAACTGGCGTATTCTGATGTTCATTTTGTGATCCAGGTGTGCAGAAGTCAGTTAGTTGAAATAAGATCACTGAAGACAAATTTTCAAAGTATCTAAATCATTAAGATGCCTAGTCCAAGACTTCCCTTTTTTCTGAGTGACAGCCGTCTCTTGACATTTCCTCTGTTACACGAAGGGAGAGTTATATGGAGAACTTCCCTGGAGGAGCGGCACGCCTCCCTCTGCTATGCCCTTCTTTTGAAAGATAAACCGTGTTTCAGCAGGCAGAACGGTAACACTTATGCTTGAGATTCTGCTTACCCCCTGGCCTGGGCTTTGTAAATGTAAGTGCAGATTATGAATGCATGTGCAGTGTCTGATATTTCTAGGAAGAATACTTTATAACTGAAATCTCCCTTCTCCTGGGGATGAAAGCAAAACAAATTTAAGGATTAAATCACACAGAGGTATAATCCCCAAGGGAACCTTACTTTAGTTATTATGATTATATTACGATGTACGCCTCAGTACAGCGGAAGCTGTGTGAATACCATTTCAGTGGGGAATAATTTTTAGTCTTACAGCCTATAGTACATTATAATGCATTTCTGGGAGCCTGATGAATCATAACACAGTCCTCAGACTTATTTGCTTTCTTCAGTTCTTTCGATACCCCTAACCTTGTCCTCTAAAAGAGAAAGGAAAAGAACCTGAGATTCTTAAAAATTTCCAGTAATTTAGCCCAAGAAGTTCTAATCATGCATTAATTGCCCATCTTTATATATACTTCAAGGTACAAAATGTTTTTACAGTTTTTGAAAAAGTAACAGGGTGAACTATTTCAAAGAGTCTTTGCTGCTTTTATACTGATGTTAGACCCGAGTGATCAAACCAGGTCGACCTCTGGGCTTGTTTTGGGGAATTATCTGTGCAAGGTGCAAGATGTGGGAAATGAGGGTCTGCTGCATGTAGTCATTGCAGACTCCTGCACAGTACTGCTCACGTGGTGCCTTCAGGCAGCAGGTTAACCCCCAGAGCCCCCCGTGGACCTGATAGAGCGATGTCCCAGTAGCTGTATTGAAACAAAGCATTTTGCATCCCCCTGTAGCCTCTGAAGGAAATCTACAACTCAGTAGTCAGAAAACAGAAGTTCTGGGGTTTCAAATGTTTGGGGTTTTGTTTTTTGGGTTTTTTTTTTTTTTTGGAAGATGCAGCTGGAGCCTGTCCTGATGTTTGGATGAATGTGCAATAACTGAGACTAGCTAAAAGCAAAACAAAAGGATGTGGTCACAATATAGCAAATGCTGAAAGTCACAGCTGCAGGAACTGGCAGGCCACACATCCAGTACGCTGCTGTCTGCTGGTGTTTGACAGCCCAGTTTAACAGTTCCAAGGAACAGCTAGACATACTTCCATATCAGTAGTGAAGGAACTACACTGGAAAACTGCTCTTTGGTTGAGTAATAGTGTTCCCTGTCTGCACAGCCTGGTTCTTATCCTGCCTCACATACCATCATGTTTCACTGGTGTCCCAAACAACACAGTGTTTAGAGATGCTTAACTCCAGAACAAAGTGACTTGGCCAAGGTCACACAAAGTGTCTCTCAGAGCAGGAGCACGAGCCCAGGTCTCCAAAACCCTAGGCTGCTGTCCTTACCATTAGATCATCCTTCCCCTGAAGACTGAAAATCCATATTGGTTGCATCGTTGCACTGTATACAGCCTCAGAACAGCTGCCTCTAGAATACTGTGCTCCTTACAGAGCACTTCATTACTAGGAAGATATTGATTGACACATTGGAGGGAGTTCAGAGAAGAGCCACAAAAATAATTAGGGAGTGGAGAGATTGACTGGAGAGATTGATTTATGAGGGAAGATTAAGTGAGATAAATATGTATAGCTTGGCTCACCTGCAGCTGCGAATGGTGCATAAGTCTGCAAATATTTAAAGGGTGTAAACAATCAGGAGGAAGAATTACCAATACTGGTCCAGTCTATGCGTAATTTGGTGGTGCCACATGCTGTTGTTGTACAGAGCTTTCTCACAGCATGGCTGGGCCACAGAGCCTGCCTCCAAACATCCTGCAGGGGGAAAATGGCTGTTGGAGCTACGGGACTGGTGTGACAGCACAGCAGGGATGCTCCTCTGGGGCCGTGGCAGGGACTTGGGAGTGTGCAGTGCTTTCGCATAACAGGGTCATGGACTCCACCTTGCATGAGTTTGGAGGGTGATTCTGGACCTGGAACGGCAGGCTCTAAAGTCAGACTCATACCAAATGTGGGATATGCTGTAGAGGAAATAGAAGAGTTGTAGTTAATATCATTTGCATCAGTTAATGTCGGTTGCTGTGGTAACTATGGTACTCGATTATTATGGAATAGCAGAGCAAGCAGCCAGGTAAAGCTTGTGGAATTTCTTAGTAAATCTGGATTGGATAATCCCAGTTTTGATCAACTATAGAATAAATTCACTCAAATCCCACAAGAACATCTGAAATTCCATTTTTCATGGAGAAGGTGGATTTTGTAATAATAAACCTTCCCTGACCTTGTAACTTTAATAGTTTCAGGTGACACTCACTGACTGCCGTCAAATAACCAGGGTACAGAACTTGCTGGATGTCACTGCTTATCCAAGGCCATTTCCACATGTCATTCTCTGAATGTAACAGGCATCTCTCTTACCTTGTTCTTGTAGTGAGACGATGCTGAGTGTTCCCATGTCCTGGGGCAGCCCCTCTTGCTGTGACTACATTTCATCACAAGCAGAAGTCTGGGTTCTCTTGGCTTAGTGAAAATATACCCTGCAGCTGCACAGCTGTGCCTTTTTTTTTTTTTTTTTGCTGTTCTATGTCCACTCCCTTTTGTAAAAGAGAAAAAAAATCTCCAAAACATGAGTTCCTTTTGTTTTCCAGGTAGGTGGCCTGCTGCAATCAGGGAGGCACACCGGAGTCTCAGGTACACTGCTATCAGAGAGCTGCTGTCAAGTTAATTATGTGTTTAAAAGGCAGAAAGGACAGATAATGTAGCAGCAAATCAGAAAGGAAAGGCAAGCATCAACAAGATGAGGATGGGCAGAGACCATCTTGTTGTTCTTTGGAGACTGTGAACAGTAAGTCTGCTAAGAACTGTGAACTTGTTGCTGTATCAGACATTGTGCACCCTGCAGAGCTGTATCCCCAGGGAATGCAGAGGGTTGTTCTGCTGTTCCCCTTTTGGCTCAGCAATCAGAGTAAATCCTTGTAGCTTTGCTGGCTTTGACAGAAACTTGAGTGAGTTCTGCCTTCTGCGTACGGCACAGTCTTTGGAGGTTGTGATGGCAGTAGTTCCACCCATGTGCTGCTGGAGCAAAATACACGAAAGAGAAGAGGCTCCAAGGTCCAGAATTGCCTGCTGGGAAGTTGCACTCCAAAGCTAAAATGAAGTGACCAGGATGGGATGAAAAAAGCCTTTGCTTCAAAAATCATTCAAGCACCCCAGTGACAGGAGCATTCTCCAGGGATATGTCCCTTAAACAGAAACACCTCTGAAGTGGGTGGTCATGGAAACCGTTCTGTGTTATCGTTCTTTAACATTCTTTACTTGCTTCTTTGCCCAATGAAAATGGATCCTCAGACAGACCCCGTACGTTTCTCAGGTTTCTCAGCCCATGCTTCTCCGAAGAATTGTCCTCTGCCTTCCCAGTGCAGGCTGCTGTCAAATCCTCTGCATGGGAGCAGTGCCTGCCCTTGAGGAGCGATGGGCAGGATGATGAACCCGTGGCTATCCCTTAGCCTGGGGGAAGAGTAGGAGCAGCGGAGGGGAGCCTGCAGCTCTGACCTCAGTGGGGAAAAGACAAAGACCTGCCAGGGTTGAGAAGGGGGAGTGCTGTATTTTGGTTTTGAAAAAGGAAACCGGTGTTTTAATTTAAAACCAACAGAATCTTTATGGTGCTTCAAAACACGCGTCCTTAGCAAGGTGTGGCTCCTCATGAGAAATGGGCTATTCACACTGTAGTAGGGGACAAATGGCAAAATCATGAGGAAATTAATAGCAAATGATCTATAAGGACCTTTAGTTACCTTTTCACTGCTGTGACAGAATATATCGTCCTTGCTGTAAACTTCCTCAGGAGGCAGCCTCCTGCTCTGAGGCCGAGTCTGTATCTCTGTGGAATTATCCTTATGAACCCTGCTGAAATGTCTGTGGAGGACCACTGTCCCCGAGCAGACTCTCCTGCCAGGGACTTGTTTCCCAAGCTTTCAAAGAGATTTTTGGGATTTAGGTTTTGGGGTTGGTTGGTTGGATTGGGTTGGTGTTTGCCTGTCTCCAGAGTTGTGCATATGTGCTAAATTCCAATCAAACTGAGAAGAACCTCTTTTCATTTAGATACCGTCACTCAAGGCATAGATCTAGAACGCGTGTCACGGACCCCACTTTTCAGCATACCTGCAAAAACAAAGAGGTTTGAAATTGTTAGGCCGACTGTCTGTGAAAGGACGAGATTTCACTGCAGCCTCCGAAGATTTTCTGCTCTGTGTTTTGAAAGGAACATAGGCTCTCTGGTGCGAATGAGGACGTTGAATGTGCTTAGACCACATCAGAGAAAATGTTGGGATTTTTTCCTGATGATTTTAAATTCTACATGTTAATGTAAAGGAAAAAAGGCAAAAAATGGCATTCAAATGAAGTCAGCAAGTGGATTGCTTGGTGTTGGTGCACAGTAAATACAATACATAAATACACTGGGGGTGAGGGGTCTTGTTTGAGGGTCTTTTTAACAGTGTATTAATTTACAAAGACTAAGTATGCTGACCTGTGAATATGTGGCCGGGAGTCAAGCGTGTCTACAACAGCATTGTGTTGATGTGTGCAGCTGGGAAAAAGAAAGATGCTAACACATAGCTGCGTGTACAGAACCTCTTGGGTGAGCTTTCTTGACACTTGCCTGCCCTACCTCTTCCTTCCGTGCCTGAGAAGGAGAAGCCCACAGCTCGTGCGCCCATTCCAGCTACTGGCTTGTGCATTGCCATTTTCCTTTCTTTGCACTGCAAGCTCTGCTTGTAGTTATACAGTCAGGTCTCCACAGAGTAATTTACTGGCAGAATCTCTCCCAGAATCCAGCTTGAAACCAAGCTGTAAAAACAGCTGAGAGTGTAAATAATTCATGCAGACAATATGACTTTTTTATGTAAATTCAGTGCATTAACCCTCTATTATAATGATGGACGACAGATATGGGCGACGTTGCCTTGGTAAGAGCTAATGGATGGCCGCCATAAATTCACTGCACATTTTATTGTGTTGCTGGAAATTGTGCCTTCAGGCAATGCTGTTTACTTTTATGTAAAACTCAGAGTTCCCTAAATATTACAAATATTTTACATCCGACTCCTCAGCATTTGGGCACAGCACACAAATCAAGCTTTCTTCATCTGAGTTGTAATTAAAGGTTTGGGTTTTTTTCAGGGACAATTATCTAAAACTATAAAGAGAAATATTTTTCCCCTTTAGATGTTCAGTCGTTGATGTATTAGCAAAACCTTTGAAGAAAGGTATTAAATAACTGCAACATATAACTTTGCATTAGGCTATATGTTGTGTGCATACATAACAAATTTGAAAATAGTTTCTTGTTACGGGTTTTTATTTTTACCATTTCTTGTGCTTAGTTACACATAAAATATTCTTTTTTCCCCGCACATATGCTTCTCTCTATAATTCATATCTGTTTTATCAGGGTAATTCTCTGAACCGTGTCCGTGAGGAATTCACTCTCTCCGTAAGCACAGAAACTTAGCTCATTTCAGGGAATTTTAAATAAAGAATTTTTGGTTACTGTTTGGTTTCATATGTTACTGTTTTGCATAGACCATAAGTAAATTGGGATGACACAGGTGATTTTTCTCACACAAAATGGTTTCAGCAAAGCAGGTATACTGAAGTGTATAATGTTTTCTCTATACGTTTTCAAATATATAATTATTATTATTGTAAGTATACAATTAATTCCCCTTGATCAAACCTTCCACTTAATCTCATAGTGCACTGCAGCGTTAGAAAAAGAAAACAAAAAAAAGCGGTCATACGTAAAAAAGGGTATTGCTGCTTCTGACAGTGTGAATTGAATCCCATTTGTAACAAAGGTCGTTAACATTGGGAACCACCGCGTGTTCATCCCTTTGCGGATTTGCCAAACACCAGTTGGCCAGAGAGCCCTAATGACTACAGCAGTCTCTTGGGAAGCACCTCTGGGGGAGGTTATTGAAAGCTTCACTGGCATTTCTGAGGGAAATCTCGTAGATTAGTTGTGATAAAGGCATGTTCTCTCTGTCTCCTTCTCTCAGTGGAACATGCCATTTCTTGGCAGTTTTGTTTTAATATCTGTATGAAAAAATGCTGCACGGAGTTGAATATGAGTGATTTTAACTGAGCTAACTCAAGTAGAAATGCATTGCGCTTTCCAGGAGACACCAATTTCCTGAGGATAGAATAGAAGGCACACTGTAAGAGAGTTAAAAAACACTGAATAAAAGAGCAATGCAACAATTATGGAGAAAAAAAAAGCTAATGAAATCAGTCTTGTGAATCACAAGTAGTATTAAGCAAAGGCTAACAGTTTAATTGCACATAAACCTACTTAATAATTGGATTTATTTTGTGTCTTGGCTATGCATGCTCCTTTCAGCTATATTAGGAATGTCACAAGATAAAAGCTATAAAAAAGGGCATTGACTTCTTATTTTTTTGGTCTTTAATATTGACTGAGATTCCTAAATTTGGACTTCCAGATTTTGCACCTTATTCTTCTGACGTGCTTTACTGCCCTGAAGCCACTTTGGAAAATTCATAGCAGCTTTCACATGCTCTGATGCTTCTTGGGACCAATTCAGTCTTGAACAATAGACGTGTGTGCAGTAGAGCCAGGAAATGTTACACAGGAGATCATGGGCTCATTCCCCAATAACATTTTGATTTGTAAAGTATTCCACTACACAAAACACACGCAGGAGACAACATTAAAAAACATTAGAGACCATAGCCAACAAGACAGGAAGGTGGCTTAAAATACAGGTTGACAGCATGGCCTGGGATATAGGCAGGACACACTAAATAATCAGTGGAAATGTTACAGAAAGTATTTTCAATATTTACATTATTCAGCCACTTAAGAAATCTCTCCTGGGGCAGCAATTTGCCTTTTTTTTTTTTCCTTTTTAATCACTAGTATCCAGACAAATGTTTTTTTCCAGTTGTTTAAAATAAATGTGTTTTCTCCAATTCACACATCCAGAGGAGTTCGGTTCTCCAGTCGTGTTCCTTGTCCAGTATGTTTCCATGTGGAGCAGACACAGACATGGAGCACTGGGGGGAGGTACAGGGCAGGTTTGCTTTTTTCTCCCTCACCAGCTTGATCTGTTTGAAGGAGGTATTGTCTATAATCCAGGGCATATCAAAGTTCAACAGGATCCCATTCCTCTATTCCCTGTGTAGGGCAGAGGATTCCTGGGTTCGTGGCTCGGTACCACGCTCTGGTTAATGATATGCAGAGCATAGGGCGTCATTCTGTCCAGGTATGCAGCTTAAAGGTCGAATGTTCTGAACTCTTGAATATTAATATATGGCTGTCACCCTGTCTTGGACAATTTGCTTTTATGTGATTCGTGGCAAATGTTAGAAGACTTTGGCTGCACTGGGAAAAACAGCACTTTCCTCCCAGTGCCGCTGCGCCAGCTATGTGACAGTGATGAAAGGAACGGAAGTTGTACTGGGCTGGAAGGAGGGCTTGAAAGTAGCTGGGCTGCCTTGTAGAACTGTGAAGGGGACAATTTCTAGTGATGAGCACATCTCTGGGTCAAATACAATCTGCAGTTACAGATTGCTACAGATCAGAGAAATCCGGATAGGACTCATCTACAGAAATTAAAGAGCCTTCCTGAATAATTTGCTCCAGAACAGTAATGTTCGTCTATTCTTCATTGGGTTGAATAGAATCATTTGGGTTGGAAGAGACCTTTGAAAATCATCTAGTCAAAATCTGCTGGGCAGGAACATCTTTCACTAGATCAGGTTGTTCAAAACTCTGCACAACCTTACCTTGAACCCTTCCAGTGATGGGACATCCACAGCTTCTCTGGGCAGCACATTCCAGTGTCTCTCCACCTGCAGTGTAAAAGATTTCCTCCTTATATCCAATCTAAACCTACACTCTCTCAGTTTAAAGCATTGGCCCTTGTCCTGCCGCCGGTCCTGGTAAAAGGTCACTCTGCATCTTTCTTATAAACCACCTTCATATATTGCAAGGCTGCAATAAGGTCTTGCCAGAGCCTTGTCTTCTCCAAGTGAAATGACCTCTCCCAGCACTCTCAGACTTTCGTCATAGGAGAGGTGTTCCAGGGCCATTTCCATGTCCCTCCTGTGACCTACTCTAACAGGTCCTTGTCAGTCTGGTACTGGCGCTCCCAACGAGACCCTCAGCAATGAGGAATCCTCAGGTTTTTGCCTTGTCAGAATAAGATACAGAATTCATCCTGCCGTTTGTCCAGTATATAGTCATCTGTCAAACCTAAAAGGTCTCTCCAACTGCAAACTCTACCTAAGCTCTGCCTCTGCCTTCTTGACATGACTGTGAGAGAAATGAGAACCTCTTGGAAAGTTGCTGGGAGAACAGGATGTCCCTGTGTAATCTGTGGGAGAAGTTTCACTTTGGTTAATTTAGGGGTCATGAAAAGCATGAGACCCCGGCTAGCCCACCCATTTCTCATCTCTAAACGCAGCACTGTCAATACAGAGTAAAGGGGCTTGCTAGTCCTCTTCTTCTCTGTTTAATACCTTTAAGTACTGCACTCTGCATATGAAGAATAGTGATGTTATCAGAAAGCATTCAAAAACATATGTTTTAATGAAATGTGTTGACAACTGCTGAAGTAAAGTTTTTGTTAAGTCTCAAGAGTTTAGCCATGACAAGCAGTATTAATGAATTGAATTAATTAAAAAGCATTTCAAGATGAAACGGGGCCTGTTCTATGTAAAATGCTCTATACATTAGACAAGCATTATGGAAATCACTGCTTTGTACTACACAGTAATGCAGCCATTTATAAAAGCTTCTCAAGATCCATGGATAGCAGTAATTTGTGTTCAGCGTGTCTTTGAAATTCATTGAATACAGCATGTGCTATTTAAAAGCATGAAATCTGGATGGTTCCACTGCCATCAAAGTCCGTATGGCTTGGAGAGAGAAACGGGAGCTCAACATTACTGGAATGAGTGAGTGGGCATGGGAGGGGGTGAGCTGAAGGAGCACCTGGCGAGCACCGATAGAGGCTGGTGCTGGTGTCTTCAGGGAGCAAGTGTCTGACTCAGGATCCCAAACTAGTCTGAAATGTGAGTCATTTCACTAAAAGAGTAATTTCTCCTGTGTCTCCTGTTCCTCTGTCTGCCGTGAACTCCCCTCCTTTATGGACAAGGCTTGTTCCTCAGCACATCTTCTTTTTAGGTTGTTTTTGTGCCCTCTCTAAGAGTAATACCACCAGCTGTGACTGTATTCCACATCTGAAATCCCTGCAATGGGCAGAATAGTTACATGAGTGTGCATACATGAATGTGTGCCCACATGGGACCTTTCTCTTGCTTGCAATGCTGTTAGGGTAAGCATCTGGCCACAGGCCTAAGAAACCAAGCATGAGAAAGGATAGTGCTCTAGCAGGCCCAGAGAGAGACGAGTGTTCCCTGGCAGCCCGGAGCAATGGACAGTTTTGCCTTACCTGGCAGAAATCAGTCAGAGGACGAGAGTCCTTTGCAGGAAGCTTTTCTTCGTGGGGAATGTCCATCTGTTTGAACACAGGGAAAAAACTTTACTTGGGTTGGGTTAGGATTGTGACTTGGATTTGGATGAGTAGGGTAACAGCATCAACATACAAGACATTAAAAGAATGTATCTTTAAAATATTATTAAATATCTAACATCTTCATAATAAAAACACACTAAGGTCTTTATAATAACGTGTCTTCATCAAAATATGGAGGGTGAAAGATGAGAGAGAAACTGTGAAAAACAGTATGATTTCATACATGTGTAGTGAAGGTTGTTTCATTTTATGTGTTTTAGGATTTGGCTTGTAGCAGATTATTTCAAATGGATGCACCTTGACCTATCTGTTTTGTAATTTGTCTGGGTCTTAGTAAAGGAAGATACATCCTTCAAGGAGAGCTCGCCTCAACGCTGTTGGTAGATTTCAAATGTTGTTATACGGTAATACCGACCATTCAATCAAGAATATCACCAGCCGGTAGAAAACAAGAAAAAATCCTAAATACAGAATGATAGTTGGGTTCCTTGAGCACTGTAGTCAGACACTTAAAGGACAGTAAAGTTTGCTGAGTACTTAGCTACTGCACATGCTTCTAAAAGTTCATTTGAGACTTTGCTTGGAATATCGGTTAATCTGACAGGCAGCCTAGCTGCTTATCACAAGGGGTAATTCATTCAGCCCTTGGTGTGTCAGGAAAAGAGCCAACACGGAATCCCAAAAGGCTTAGGGAGATTCATCCCATAGGAGGTATGATTCTGCTCTAGAAACCTCAGAGAGCTTGTTCTGCTACTTCACTAAAACATGAGCAATAGGTTTGCACTTGTCACAGTTAACATTTGCATTTAGTATCTGCATGGTGAGAACTTCTAAGCTG
>NW_010410125.1:0-8147 GCF_000710305.1 Buceros rhinoceros silvestris | reverse complement strand
TGCTGAACAGGCACAGGTAGCATTTGTGTCTGACCAAAAGAAGTCTCTTCCCTCTGGCTAGCTGCTGCACCGCATGCAGGGCAGTATCTGCCGAAACGAGGGCTAGCATTTTCTATTTCCCTTCAGACTCTTTTTGCCAACTAGACTCTAGAAGGGACCACAAAGCCTTTCCTATGCGATCATGCCATTTTTAAGGGCTGAAGCAGCCTCACCTTGGTTAACTGACTAATTACTGCAGAGTCATGCTGGCAGGAGGTCCACGTGAGAGGAAAGCATCTTACCAAGATGGTAACACTGTTCTGCTGCATAAGGATTGCTGGGAGAGGTGGCAAGGATTTGTGTGGCTGCAGCCGTAGGGTTTTTTAGACTTTGAGACTTTAGCCCCAAATAAATTTTATTTAGTAGAGCAGGTAGTTTCCATGCAGGGCAAGGTACTGTCGCTGATCTCTGGGGTATGCCAGGCTAGGTTTCTCTTTTGGTAGTGTAACCAAGAAACACAGCTGTTGGCAGCTGCCGTGGCAGGAGGAACTGAACAAGGTGGGCTCTGGGCACAGCCTCTGAGCATCCCAGGTGCTGAGTTTGTTTCTTATTACTGTGCCCTGTGTCCCTAAGAGGGTCACTGCTCTGCAGGGCCTGGGAAAGCACCTGCTCAAAAATAACCTGCACGCTGTTGCAGAGTCATCAGCAAAATAAAATCTCAGCTGTTGCTCCACGCTGTGAAGGCCTGAAGAGCTGGTAAAATACATGGATGTGTTGTGGCGGCTTGTTGCTCCAACTGAGGGTGAAGGAGGGAAATCACTTTCAAGTAACACCGCTAACTGCCCCTGCTCTTGAGATACCAGTAGTTGTTGATGTCAGTGATGTCACAAGAGCAGTGTGTTCTGAAATCACACTGTCAGACAGGGTGGCCAGAGGGACACAGCAGGTAAGCAGCACAGCTCAGGTGATGACACTAAAGGTCCAGGATACTTGCAGGAGAAACAGCAGTAAGAAGGGCAGAAAGACGTGGTGATAACGGAATATCACTTGTACCATTGTATTATGGAGAACAATGAAAGTCTTTAACCCGGCCAAGATCAGCTGTAATCAGAAATGGGGGAAGAAAATCGGTGTTTGACACCCCTCCTGTTGCCAGAACCTCAAGATGGAATTGCAGCAGCCCTGAGACAGTTGGTCAGACACAACGCCCTCTATTGTCATTTACTTTTAAGAGTAGCAGGAGTCTCGTCAGTGGACAATCATTTTCTCTGACTCTTGGGAAGAATGGCTTATCTTTCAAACAGTTTCTAAAGCACAAATTGGGGAACAGCATTGTAATGCACTTGATTTTTTTTCACTCAGTGACAGCTGAGAATAGCATCTGTAGTAGCTAACTGAACATGAGCATTAATCACTTCAAATGATGTAACATACCTAGACTGTGTAACAACTACTATTGGAATCATATTTTGCAGTGGGTAATACCATTGCAGTTCATCCTGAAATCCTGGCTAGAATCTGTATCTAATCCCCAGTGAAGTAATTTTGTATTCTCAGTTCAGCATACAGTAGAGCTGTAATCAGAATTGCGATAGCATCGCTGAACTGCTTATAAGACACTGGAATTTAATGAGCATTTAAAAAAAAATATATCCTTGTAGTCTTCTCCAAGGAGAAATTGCTGTGTATAGTGAGGGAGAAGGCAACACCTCAAAAGCCAGGGCACTTGGCAGCCCCATGTGTTTCAGAGAGGGGCAGCGGGTTCTCTAGACAGACACAGTCTCCCTCACACGCGCTCAACGTACTGCTCGTGGGAAGTGGGAACTCTCAGCCCTTACTGAAATAACAGCAGGGAGGGTCATCTTGAGTGCTTTTCTGATCTTTAACCTCATGATGCTGCTGTATGTTTCTTCAAAAGAGCCAGTAAGTAGCCTTGCCACACAGACTTGAAGGTAAAGCACAGTTGTAAATAGTTCACAACCGCACAATAACACAACAAAAGTCCAGTCAACAGCCCCCAAAACAAGGATCAAGATATTAATCAAATCTGATGAGGCTTCTATTAATTAGGGTTGTTAAGAGGTAGTCACACTTTTGTTAGTATTACCAGTTGGAGATCTAACTAACAAACCTAATGGGGCTGCTCCTGCAAGATGTTAATTAGATATGGCAATTCCACTTACCCATGCAGCCTCGACGCACAACCATCACACATCAATATTTAATTTAATTACTGATGTTGTGGTGCAAGTCACATCTGATTTAAGATATAAATATGCTTAATTAATAATGAGATAAAACACATATAGTATGTCACCTTTTGTCATTTGAGCTTTATTGGGTATAGTAAGAAGAGACAAATGTGAGCGTTGGAGAGGCTGTGGCATGGTGCTCTGCACCGCTGCGTGCTCTTTGTCCTTCAATTACCTGAGCTCACACTGAGTTACAAATGACAAACAGAGCTGCGAGTGTGCAGGGCACCATTCTACATAAAGATACACCTGTGCCTTGAGTAATTAATCATTTGCTTCTTTTTTTTTCATAATTAAAAAAGTGAACATTCATCTTGTGTTATATGTAGCGTCTATAGAAATTCATTTTATCAGGTTCGATCACAGTATTCTATTCTAGTTGGTCGATGTGGCCAGGTTCAGAGGCCAGGTGTGCAGGAAATCATTCTGCAGCAGCATCCTGTGGAAATCAGCCACCTCTCCACTGGCTTTGGACATTCTCTATTCAGAGCTGCCTACAAGAGGCTGTTCAGAATGGTGTATAGGATCGTCATGCCACGAGGCAGAGTTCTGGAAAGGTGCGTGCATAACACTTTGTAAAATATGGATGGAGAAAAGGACAGACAGCTAGGCCTTGAGGCTAATTATGATGATTAACTGTATTAAAGAAGCTTCCAGACGGGATTGAATCCCTATTTCATAAGGGGCTTTATAACCTGGACTGCCAGTCTTAGCCCCAAAGATTTACAGTTAAAAACAAAACAAATGAATAAACAGGTACTGTACAACCAGTGCACCAGATCTGGTGAAATTAAGGGAACTTCTCACGTTCAATTTTTTATGGAGGATCAAAGCTTTAGAAGGTCCCCCTTGCTATGCAGTGTCCTTTGTAAGCCTGTGCTTCCAGGGGTTCACAAGCTAGCACTAGAAGTTTGTGTGGGTTGAAACTTGCTATGCAAGATCTTTGCCTGGGGGCCATTTGGTTTGATGTGTTTGACAAAATTTTAAGAGCTCCTAAGTTAACTGTGCCAAACAAATAGTTTCCTAGAGGCTGAGAAGGGTTTTGGAACTTCCTTGAGGGAAAATTCCCAATTGGCAGAAAATCCTTGAAAGCAAAAGCAGTTCACGACATTGTAACCTACTGAGACACGTACTGCTCTCAGATCCATCTGTAATCGTTTTCTCTATATTGAATATAATTCTTGTGGTATTAGTGTTGAGACTAACTAGTATAATGGGGACCTGTTGGGCCATCAAGAATGGTTAGTGAAGGAGACCATTTCAGTAGGGTCTGAGAGCTCCTCTTGGAAACAAAAAGAGCCAGCCAACACATCAAATCTGGGAAAGCCTTCAGCTGTCCAGGCTGTGGGTTTTAATACCCACACACCCAAAAGAAAACACATGGGAGAATTAAGAGGGGAACACTAATTGACAATGCCTAAGTGGAGCAATAGGCAGGGAACAATGAAAGTGCCAGTGCTTGCTGTAAGGGAGACTCTTCTTCAAGTATAATAAAACAGAACTGCTGTTTTTTCAGCTCCACAACCCAGTACTGTAGGTGGTCACCATGGCTGGCTCTGTGATCTGTTGGTATGTTGGGTGTACTGCAAAGTTTCCAAAGGGTGTGACTGAGGTGTGGAATTCAGCAGTGCTGAGCTCACACCTTCTGTCAGCTGCCAGAAGAGGGAGAGGCATCCTGGGACCTGTTCCCTCTAATTACACCCCCTGGTTTTGACAAGTAAATGCTTCCAGAATCAGAGAATGGGGGATGGAGGAATCTGTGGAACCCATAGTTCCAGCAGCCAAACGTAACGCTGAGGAGTGGTGTATTGGGAACACTTTCCCCATGAGATTAGCATCCCAGATGACCAGCCAAGAAATGTATGGGAGACAGGAACCAGTCACGTTTCTGAAGAACCTGTAATTTTCCCCCAGGAGAGAAATACTGCTACAGCTGGAAAGACAGGCTGAGAGCAGCACTGCCGCCAGCTCTGTCTGAGCATACTGCAAATCTACAACTTGCGTGGGAACACTGAGACTGAACATCGCCATCATGTACATGATAGTGTGTGTGCGTCTGAAGAGAGTAGAGGAGGTAATAGTACAGCTCACAGCGATTTGGCTTTCAGAGATGCAACCAATTATACCAATGCCATGGGTATGCCCTGGGCAGAGACAGACTGTGGTAGTGGTACCAGGATCAGCAGCTAAATGGAGGTGTAGCATAAAATTAAGCTCTTGTAATGAAGTTGCACGGGTTGATCCTACTGTGTGGTTAGCTGTTGTATTGATACGTGATCCCGTTCTATCTCTCTCACAGTGCTGCTTTGATAAACATTTGTTTCTTCCCTTTTCTTTCTTAGAGCTTGCAGTCTAATCCTGAGGTAGTCCTGAAAGCTCCAGTTTTATATTTTCATGGGAAGATTTTATAAGTTCTCCTGTGGCAAAACATGGGCTGTGTGAGCTTATGGGGAGTATCAGAAACCTGGCTGCTCCTTCAAGGAGCTGAAGGCATGCAGGGAAATGTTAGTGTTCTCTGTCTCTTCTTTCCTCCTTTTCCTTCCAAATTCCTACCTGTCCTCACTGGGGAAAAGCTGAGCACGCTCTGGCCCAGACTGATGATTCCAGCAAGCGCATGTAATGCCACCAGCACCTACATGTGTGAAATCCCCCTCTCGCTCTTTCTGCGGAACAGGGCCTGGGGCTGTCCCTTACGGTTCAGGCAGCAGCAGCCACTTAGCACAGGCAGTTGCACTGCTTCTCACCTGCCCAGCCTGCCTGACTTTTCCAGGCTTGCTAGTGCCTGTGGGAGATGAACTTGATCCTCCAGCTCTCCTTGCCAGTCACATGCTTCCCAGAGACTTGCCTGTGTGTTAAAGTGCCTGAATCTGGTCTCAGGATTCAGGAAGGCAGCATGCCACTGATTATTACTGATAGCAATTACTGCAGATTAGGATATACACCCAGATTACATCCAGCAATATAGCTAGAAACAGAGGAGAGATTAAAACGGTCCTTTGGCAAGGGAAAGTAGTCATCCTGTCCTTCCAGAAGAGAACTGTTTCTGGCCTCCACGGTTTAGAGTACCTGCCTGATACTCTCACTGTCCTATTCATTTATATTTGGACATGTTTCTGAGAAGCCGCAATTTATTTAGACCCCCTTTCCTGTGAATTAGTAGTTCAGAGATGTTTCTTCCAATGTTCATTATTTTGCACTTGTCTATACTAGTAGCTAATGGAGTTGTGTTGCAGAAGACTCACAGCTGGATATGACAGTCAGAACCAGATGTTCACACCCTAGGCCAAACACAGCTGTTTCTCTGTAGCTGGCAAGGGACACAGAACAAGTAAATGCAGAGACAGCAAGCCTGAAAAAAATCTAAGGTAATCAGGCTGAATATGCCTGGAGATTTAGGCCATCTGGAAGATTGCCAGAGGGCTATTTATTTTGATGTCTACACCTGCTGGATGGGAATGCTTTGTGTGAACTCAAAGCTTTAAGTGATACTGTCTCTCTCCCTTTTTCAGCACTCCACTCCCTCTAGGCAGTGTTGCTTGTTTGATAAATTGTGCTCTATGACTTAGGTTTGTTCTTTTTTAAAAAAAAAAACCAAAGCAAAACAAAAACCAGCTAAAACTTACCATGTTTCCTGGCTATTGATGAGTGTAAAGGGAAGTGCCGCAGCCCTGGAGAATAGAAAGGGAACACAGTGTCACAGGCTGTCCCTTGGAGAGTTCAAGTCCATAGGCAGGGTAGTCTGCTAGATGTGTGGTGAGCCACTGGAACAATTTTCTGCGCCCCACTTAGAGTGGATTGGGCGAGAAGTTCCCGTAAGCTTTTTATGTACTGTTGTGTGCACACTACACCTCCCTGTGCTTGGTGTGACAGAGCTACCCCACAATGCCCATCTGGCCAGGCCCTGCTCTCATGCAACCCCCCTTTACAGACAGCGTGTGCTTGCCTTGCTGGTGTCTTGAAAGCTCTTGGTATTTTCATTTTACAAAAAGATGTGGTGTTGATAGTGGTGAAGAGCATCCTCCTACAGTGACACACACTTCATTAGGATGGTTTCTCAGGGCCAAGGCAGGACTTTTGGACAAACAAGACCAAGACAATAAGAGATATCTTCTTCCACCATCGTAAAGCATCTTAAAGTTGATTACAGGGCAGAGGTCTCTCAGAAGATACTGGTTTCCCCAAGTCCCTGTGCTGCTGTAAGCAAACAGGGCCATCTCACAGGTGAGAGAGCGGTCCTTATGGAGCAATGGCCACTGCTGCAATAGTAATCTTTTCTAAACACACAAAAATCTGTCTTCTCTTGTATTTAATTTTTACCCATATTTTCCTGGTCATTGTTCTGATCCATTCAATATGATTCTCTGAGCAATCTTCTACTCTCACGCTCTCCGCAGCCGTTAGCATCATAGATTTTGCCATCTCCCCAGCGTGTGCTGAGCAGTAACCCCGTTGTAGCTGACATGCAGCATATGTGTCTGCACTGATGATAATCGTGCCCATTGCTGTCAGTACCATTCCTGGTTCTCAGATGCACAGCAAACAAGCATTTTCTTTTTTGCTCATGCACATGACAATTCTTCACATGCTGTTATTGTTCCATACTGGTTTTGGTGGGGGGTAGATACTTTTCTTCATAGTAGCTCATATGGCACTGCCTTTTGCATTTGTGATGAAAATAGTGTTGATAACACAGTGATGTTTTAGTTATTGTCAAAGGGTGCTTGCACAGCATCAAGTCTTGTTCTGCCTCTCGTGCTCCTTTCTCCCAGCGAATAGGCTGGGAATGGGCAAGAAGCTGGGAGGGAACACAGCTGGGACAGCTGACCCCAACTGATCAAAGAGATATTCCATACGTATGATGTCATGCTCAGCAATAAAAGCTGTGGGGAAGGAGGAGGAAGTTGGGGGATGTTCAGAGTTACTGTGTTTGCCTTCCCCAGTAACTGTATGTGTGATGGAGCCCTTCTTTCCCAGAAATGGCTAAACATCTGCCTGCCAATGTGAAGTCGTGAATCAATTCCTTATTTTGCTTTACTTGCCTTTGCTTTACCTCTTAAACTGTCTTTATCCCCACCCATGACTTTTCAAATGTGTACTCTTCCAATTCTCTTCCCCCATCCCATGGTGGCGGGGAGTGGTGCTGAGCTGCCTCTCAAGGTTAAACCACAACATGTCCCAAAGGCAAGAGTCATTTCAGTGGATTATCTGAAAATGCTCCACGGGTCTCCCTCAATTTCCCCACCTTTGCCGAAGGATACAGTGGATTTCCTAACCTTTCTGTTATGGAATGTCTGTTTCTTAACATGACCCCGAGAGTGGAAAAACTCATGTGTTATGCTATGATGCTTTGCCAGAGGGAGAAGATACAGTTTTTCTTTGATTATTTGTTTGGTTTCCATTAGCAGATGGGTGAACTAGAGAGCACTTGAGCTGACAGCTTTGAAGGACATCAGATTTTAAAACAAATAAAAGGAGATCTACTGTGTGTTGTAAGCAATAATCAATAATTAAAAGCCTTGTTAAAGCATTGCTGAAGAGTACTTCAGAAGAAAAGTAGTTATACTGCGTTTCATGGTTAATTCAATGTCAATTAGCTGATTGTTAACTTCCCTCCAGCTAAATCTTGTTCAGCACAGAGAAGAGAAATCAAAAGCATTCCAGCTTTAACAAGCCTAGTGTTTCAATCATTCATCTCTGCCCGCGGGCTCAAAATCAATGTCAACAGACGTTTCACAGACGTTTCACAGACGTTTTATCAGCCGTTTCTGCATGTCACCGTTTCTTGGCTGTCCCGATTGTCCCCGAAAACCGTCTGTGGGAACCAGCACCGCTCCGGAGCCGAAGGCCGCGCGGGCCGCGCTGGCTCTTGTCCCGCTCGTGGCTGGGTTCCCCGTCACCGGGGCGGCAGAGCCTGCC
>NW_010410124.1:51324-55388 GCF_000710305.1 Buceros rhinoceros silvestris | reverse complement strand
GGCGCCCGTGGAGGAGCCTGGAGAGGGAAGGGGAACGCAAGGGATGTGTCGCCGGCCGCTTCCTCAGCAGGCCTCTGCCCGAGCGAAGGGGACAGCCATGTCTTCTTGGAAGTGGTGCTTCTTGAGAGCTTTCCTGACTGCGGCGGGGCGGAGGGAAAGGTCGAGCCTCCCCGCCGCATCTGGAGGTGCTGCAGAGTTCGCAGTCCGCGGCCCTTTCGGCCTTGGCAAACTTCCTGTGCTTGGAATAAAACACCAAGCTAAAGGCACTCAGCACCTCTGATTTAGCCCTGTTGTCCCTTATGGAGAGGAACTCCCGTCACCTGCTGTGCCTTCCTCCACTTGGCACCTTCTTTTCTGGCACGTTTTAACCTCTCCTGTAATATTTCATTGACTTGTCCCCTGTTGTTCACGTCAGGACTTTGCCACGGAGCTATCTTGGGTCATCGATGCTTAGTGCGGCCCCCTCTCCCGTTGTATTTGCCTCCATTCACCTGCAGTGCATTTTGCACTGCACAGGACTCCCCCACTAATTGCAGGGTACTTCAGAATTTGGTATAGAGGCAAATCTTTTTGAGGTGTCCCATGGTTCAGTGTGTGCTCTTAAGTCCCTGCTGGAAACTCTACAACTACGGGCTTAGCTTCATGTGCTTTGTGTTATGCCACACACAGTACATCTTACACAAGCACTTTATTCCTGATAAGAATTTTGTCTGATGAAGGTAAACAGTAGACAACTGATAACTAGAAGAGTTTTAAAAAGCCTAAAAGGCCCAAGAACAAAATAAAGAAAAAAACTTTACTAAACTTAGTTCACTCTTCATCCCCTCGCAGCACGGGGGGGACAGAGTGACCTGTGTCTGTTGCACACCTTCTTGTCTACTGGAAATAAAGGTGACATGAAAAGGCTGATAAGCATAGCAGGTGCAGTTACTTCCTACTCTTTCGGTGTTGGCCTTCACACTAGTTTTTCTCAGACATTATTCATACTCATTCCAAGAGCAGCTTTTGTAATTAAAGAAAAAGGTCAGGGAACAGCTGTAATGAAAGAACTGTGAGAAAAATGGAGCAATTACTATTTTGGGGTGGTCTTTCAGGACCCAGCAGCATCTAAGTAGATCTTCTTGTACAACTTTAGCAGCAGATTACATTAATAATTTGCTGACTGTTGTACCAGGATTCAACAGTGTTCTCTTCTGAACTTAGTAACAGTTTACTTAGTAGTTGCCTCTTTCCTTCAAAACACATTCCTTGGAATACCTATAAAAATGTTCCGTGGTTTGGAAGCTGCTTGTTTAGTCTTGCTAACCATGACATTTAAACTTAAAAAACAAACCAGGAAGATTGAGGAGGGGGAAGTACTGACTAGTCTTAAATAGTCTCGGTTTCCCATCAGTCTTGAAGCACAGGGCCAGGAAGATAGGATGCTCTAAACTTGGTCCGGCTGGAGGCAGTGCACCGGAACTGTTGTATGAGCATCTTGAGCTGGTTTCCTGCCACGACAGAAATACCCTCGGGCACTATTTCCCAGTAGTGGAGGCAGGGGGTCGAGGCCCCTAGCTCTCCCTGGTTTCATGTCGCATAGGAGGCACTAACACTTGCATCCTGCCACTTCCCAGGGAAGCAGTATCTTTGGTCTCACTTAATCCAAATGTAACATACATTTTTTCCATTTGCAGCTGATATATGATAGCTTTGCCCACTATCTGGTAACGGAGAAGGGTTATGACAAAGATTTGCTGACGCTAGCTGCAGACAACTTAGACTTCTGGTGAGTGTGTTGAGAATAACAGAAACTTTCTTCATAATTTGCTTTATGCTGTAATTTTACAAAGCTTGGAAAAACAGCTTTGCTTGTTAGGTGGTTGTTGTTATGGTTGTCAAGTCCAACCGATAAATCCAAAATTACAGTTTTAAATACGTGTTCGAACAAGTTTTTGACATGGGGTACTTCTGACATGGTGTTTTGATGAGCGAACTGAGCATCCAAGCTTGCTTTGTCTGTGCTTCTAGCTGTCTAGACACAAACCTTTTAGTCTGATTCTCTTATTTTGTGTATCTCCTTTGCCTTCCTCCTTCAATTCAACTGGTAAATCCAGTCACCATCAGGATTTGGTCATTTTTGTCTCAACAGATGTGGTTTTGTTTGTGTAAGGCAGAATAACATGACCAGCCTTCTGAGGAACCGAGGAAAGGTGACATGCCAGGAGAGAGTCCTTGGGTGGCACATGAGGCTCAAAGCTGTGATGCAGGAGACTGAAGTGCAAGTTCCTGCTCTGAGCTTAGTGGTCTCTAAGCAGGAACTTGAATGTGAATCTCTGATCTTCCAACTGTATTTAATAGGTTATTGTATAGGCTGTGGGGTTGGGAGCTTGAAGGCCAGATAACCACTAAATTTTTGGGAGAAACACAGGTTTGTTTTTTAAGTAATGCATGTGTTATTGTGCAACAGCTTTGATCAGATCTTTTTTTACAGTTCATTATTTGACTGGACAGTTTCCAATGAGATTGATTTCAGCTTTAATGAGACAAGCAATGTATCTGTATTTTTCATATTTTGAGATCTCTGGAGTCCTTTGCTAAGATCTAGACATCTCAGTCTCATCCCTTACTGAAGCTGGAGTTTCATTAACATGGACCTGCAAGCCCACAGAGCTGGTAGCTGTGTGTCAGTGCTACTCACCCAGGTGTCGTTTGGAAAAGACTGGAGTCTGCTTGCTGCCTTCATGAAATATCTTCTTTCCGTTGGGTACCTTACAGCAGCAGATGAAGGTGCCATTGCTTTCTCAGTCTCACTTATGCATTATTATTCTATCCACTGAACTCTGAATTAATTATTCAAACAACAGAAGAGAACATAGGCTCTATTATCTGGAAGGCACAGATTTATTAGGAGGATTAAGAACTCTTGGTGAATGTCTGTCCAACGCTGTCAACTCTTCACCTTGTTAGTGCTGGCTAGCATGGCAATGCTTCTGCTTCACGTGTTCCTTGGATACTCAGTTGCCTTATTTTGAAAGATACTCTACCCCTCTGTCCCTTAACAATCACTATTATCAGTCTAGTAATAATAAGCAGGGGAGTTGCTACCAAGAAAAAATGTTTCTTTAATAGAAGTGGCTTGAATATCAGATTTCTTAGCGATCCTTGTTGGAACCTTAATCCTCCAACCTTAGCTATATGAGTCACTGAACAATGGAACTGGATGTATTTAGAAGGAATTTGCTATGTAGGTGAAATCTGCTCCTCATCTTCGTAATATGTATTTGCATATATAGAGCGTTGTTTGAACATGGAAATATTGGAAGAGTTGTGACTTTGTTGGGTTTTGTGTAGCATCGTTGTATAACTTCTGTAACTGACACATGACAAGGATTCCTCTGAAAGCATTGATCACTTGTTTCTTCCTTCACGTAAAATTATTCCTAGTTGCAAAGGCTTGGTGTTGGACATTGAAGAAGGAAACTTCCTGAAACTTGCAGAAGATGGAACTGTTTTAAGGTAATCTGGACAGTAAGTTGATGCTGTTAAATAAACACCGAAATTTGATCCTCTTTCTGAAAGCTATCTGTGGGTTTCATTAGATACTGAAAATACTAATTTCAGCATGCATTCATTTATCAGATGTAAGAGTTTAAATATTCCTTGGTAATGAGGTTCTTTTAATGTTATTTGGGCAGTCTTTTCATAGTATTTCCATGAGGCTGCTGGTCAAGGATTGTCTCATTTATAATACACGTCTCAGACTCTGAGGGCATACTGATCTTGAAAGTAAATTAATTTTATTTTAGTGTCCAGTTCTGCTAAGATCCAGGGTAAAGTTTTTCTTTGATTGTGAGTAACCTGACTCAGGGTCAGTGCTAAAGACTCATGCCAACGATGGGAGCACTGTTATCTTTGTACTATACACATTCAAAATTCTTCAGGATTACAACATGTCATTTACATAGCCTGAGGTAAATGAAACACAGAATCTGACACATTTGCTTTCAAAATTCTGGGTTTTTTTCTCTTAAAAGCTATGTTTTACCTTCAGTCATCATTTTAGCACATCCTTAGTTCCTCTT
>NW_010410124.1:50821-51172 GCF_000710305.1 Buceros rhinoceros silvestris | reverse complement strand
TTTAACATAGAAGACTGCTATTTTGAATCGCCAATCTGAAAAGTAAAGATATCTGAAGTATCTCAATCGCAGTCTCATTTCCCCCCTCATTTTTTTCCAAAATGAAAATCTGTATAATTTAGTATGCAAGGTAGACTCTACTTCTCTTTCTGATAGCATGTGGGAGAAGAAGCTTGAAGATGCTAGGGAAATCAGATCTCCAAAGAAAGAGATCTTTGCCTTCTCCAAAGAAAGAAGGCAAGAAGTACCTGTGAGTCTCTGCTGCATATCCCAAGATTCCTTTAGTCCCATGAATTTTGGAGCCCCAAACGCAGAATTCAGCTCTGGGGGGTATACCACATTAAAGGGAAG
>NW_010410124.1:50277-50636 GCF_000710305.1 Buceros rhinoceros silvestris | reverse complement strand
TGCCTGTGTTTGCTTCAAAACTAGAGTCTGTGCATTCTTTCGGAGCCCACTTTGATGATCAAGCTACATGATTTTTAATTCCTAAAAAGGCTTGTGCGTACTTCTGCGTTACAGAGCTGCTTACAGGGCTCACACTAGCACTTTTCCATAGTTCTGCCCTGCATTCTGTGAACGTTACGGGCTTCAGAACGATGTATAGGCTTTCCACACTGTGTTTTATTGTGCAGTGTATGTTGATAGTTCAAGTATAGTGCGTGTCCTCACACAATTGAGAACATTCGAGCAATACAGAGTGATTGTGCTGGCAGGTGAGGCGCAGCAGCCGTGCCCCCGGCCAGCCCAAACTCTGTGTAGTAAGG
>NW_010410124.1:25967-50172 GCF_000710305.1 Buceros rhinoceros silvestris | reverse complement strand
AGGCGCAGCAGCCGTGCCCCTGGCCAGCCAAACCTCTGTGTAGTAAGGCTTTTATTGAGGACTGTAATGTATATATGATAACAGCTAAGCTGGTGGAAGCTTCTAAGTGCTAAAGAGAGTTTCTTTCGGTCACCTTGCGTGCACCTCAGTATTCAGTTGCAGTGGATTGCTTTGCACAAAGGGAAGTTTGGCTGGTTTCAACCTTTTTTCTTTTTGTTTTCTTATTTTTTTTTTTTTTTTTAATAAATAATGCATCGAATAGGGCAAGCCATGGTACTAAGAGCATGACATCCGAAGAGATCCTGGAAGCGTATGGAAGGAGGGAGTGGAAGCATTTTAATTCAGTCAGTGGAATGGTTTCCCGCTCAGGTAGCTATACCTTAGCATGTCCTCTTTGAAATTGCTCTGGCCACCCCTTCAGTGCCTCATACTGTTATTTCTTGCCACAAATATTTAAAAATACTTGAGCTGAGAATTACTGGAATAGGTAAATGTTTTGGGGGGAGAGTTGTTTGTTTGGAGGTTTTTTGTATTTTCAACTTCTAATACTTGAATTCAACTTAAATTTAGGTCACCAGTGATGAGACAAATATGCTGACATTATTGACATTTTGGTTATACAGGACATGTTTGGCAAATCTTAATTTTTTCTTAATTGTTGGCTCATTACCATCAGTGCTGTTACTGGAGGCCCAGGTGCAAGTGCAAAGAACAGAGTGGGTCTGGAAACAAAACTCCTCCTTGTGCCATTGAAGTGTCTTGGTTTTAAGACAAGAGTCCCTTTGAAGGCATTGTGACTAGGTTTGTGCTCTGGCTCTGTGCTTTCTCTCCATTTTCCTTTGATCTTGGCAATTGTCATACACCTAAAGTGCTCAGTTAGGTTGCACTGTGCTATTTAATGGAGATATCTTCCTTGAGACTTTGCTGACATAAGCTCGTTTGTGATGGTTATTCTAAACTGCAGGTGATCCGTTGCAGCAGGGAAGAAGAGAAATGTTTTCTTTAGTCGTACAGCAAGTGTGCCTTTCTTACTCGTTGAAAAGCGCACTTGGCCTCTTCTGCCAATGCTAATCCTTGTCTTGCTGACTTACTCTTTCATATACCTAAGAGACAGCATGGCCAAGATAATGAATAAAGAAAAAGGCACTGGTTAAGTCATTTCACGCCCAGGAAGAAGTTGTTGAATGTGACCTCCGCCTGGGGGCATATTTGCTCTCTCCTGATTTACCGCAAAGGACAAAACTGTGTGTAGAGATCTGTCCAAATGTTTCTGAAACACCTTTTCAAACCTTTTCTTTGTGCTTCCAGTGCTAGAGAAACAGGTGTTTTGGAAAAGTTGAATGATACTGTCCTGACTCTTAAAACTTGTGTTTATCCCCCATTGCTTCCACCTTAACTTTTAGAACCTTAAAATGTATTTGTAAAATCTCACCCCTTTCAGTTGTCAGTTAGGAGAATCAGGAGTGAGAATAAAGGGTAACAAAGGCTGGGAAGCAGATAATGCTTATTACCAGTAAAAGCCAAACAGGATCTTACATTATTAATTAAATGTATTTTTTATTGTGATTAAAGCATACAATATGGATTTTAAAAAAAAGTAGAAATTCTTTTTTTTTTTTTTCCCAGCTAAGTACTATTTGTATGATAATTATTTTGACCTGCCAGGAGCTCTCTTGTGTGCAAGGGTTGTGGACAGCTTAGATCAGGTAAGAACTGAATCGTTTGAAGCCAAGTATTGCATATCTTTCCCCACCACTCTTCTTGTGTGCATTATTAAATCTGTGTTGAATAATGTATTGAACAACATCAAGGCCTTTAGCTTTCTTCTTGTTTGGAATTTTTCATGTCGACTTGGTGTATTAAAGTTGTCTCTGAAGATAGCTGTGAGTTACATGTTATGCTCAAAATAAATGTACTTCCACCAGAGGGCACAAATAACTAGGATATAAGTAGAAAGGAACTGTTTTCTCAAGTTTACTCTGCGGCATGCAGAATGTAGATCTTAAAATCTCCTTTAATTATACTTGGTGATACTTGTATTAAATCTAATGTAAGTTTTCTGAATAACATCGTTTGCTAATTGGCAAGGTGTTAATGAGTTGAAAGCTTAATTCCATCCTTTCTTAAACTTGTTTTTGTTTGAATACAGGTGTAAATAATACGCTCTTAGAATAGTATCCAATATTTTTTTCTTCTGTGCTAAATAGTAAGTTCTTGAGGTGAAAAATAAAATTGCTTGAACCATTTTTAGTGCTTTTTAGATAGATAGAATGTCCTAAATCCTACCTTTGAAATTTAATCCTAAGTGATTTGTGTTAAAGAAGGCTTGAATTTTTGTGTGCAGCTGGGGCTGGGAGAGTGTTCTTGTACAGCAAGTGTATTGGTGTCCAAAGAGTACTGATGTAGCCCTTTGTAACCCTTTGGCAACCAAGTATTGCAGTGCCATTACTAAATTTCACCTGCAGAGTGAAATTCAGAGCTATGCGTTGGGTGTCTGCGATCCCTTTGGGTGTCATCTGACTTGATGCTTTAGCCTCCACTCCAAAATAGCACGCTGAGTAGATTGCTGCCTAAGTCCAAGTGCTGCAAGAAGTGTTACCTAAAGGTAGCTTATCAGGAAGCTCTCAGGACAGGTATGCCGTAAGACTCTTAGTTTTGTGCCGGATTTATCTCCTTCCTTTAAGCTGTTCACAGCTTAGAACTCTGTCTCAGATGTAGCACCTGTGTTGTGTTACTTTATTTTGTATTTAATTTAGACTCAGTGCAAATCACCTACTTATTGAGAGAGAAAGCATGTCATAGCATGCAGTAAGTTTTCACATTCAGTTACTAGTTCACAAGCTGGAGCGCTGACCCTGGGTCAGTGATGTCTTCAGCTAGAGAGAATTAAACCCGTGCTGCTTCTCCAGAGAGCTACCAGAAGTGGGTCATGCACCCTCTTTATCAGCTAGCGGTTCTTGAATATTTTAAGGGGTGTTGTCCCAGTTTCAACAGGAGAGCTGTTTGAAGGAAACAAAAAAAAAGAGCAACCCCCCAAACTAAAGGAGCAAGTCAGCCATGTGGAGTGTGAGGGGAATTGGCAGTTGAATCCGTCTATCTCAAGGTTAGTGCTTAGTGTAGGCTGGTGCCGTTGTTACTCGACAGATCGGTTCTCCCCAGCATCTCCTGAAGACAGCTTTGAGTAATGACCTTGGTTAGCAGCTAACTGAAGTTTGACATATGAAACCTTTTCTCTTTAGCAGTTCTTTTATGTATTTCTGTGGCAGTCTGCTATAGGCATTGATTAAAATAAAAAAAATTGAAAGCCACAGCTTCGTTATCTTTTTTGTTTTTAACCTGTAGAGCCAGTGGAGGATAAGCAGCACAGTGCTCGTCAGAGGTGCACAAACGGCCTTGTTTGTGTGCCTTGCTGGTTGTGAAATTAAGGGTGGACTGTTCCTCTGGAAGCCTCCATGGCAAATTAGGCCTGATGCAGCAGTTTACTTCAGAACACGTAAACTACGTGTTTTTGGTTGGCCATGTTAAGGGTCGGGTTTTTTCAGTTTCTGAACGTTCTGCTCTCTGGAAAATGCTTTATGCTTACAAAATGGGTCATTATTCAGGTATCAGTGCAGTGGTCAGGACACAGAGGGTGGCAGTGCTGGAAATCTGCTAGCCCTTGCCTTGAAATTTGTCCTGATGGGGGTGTGGAAAGCCTGTAACAGCACTACAAAGATACTTTCCATGGCATACAAACTCAGGGAGACTATACCTACTGCTGCCGGGTTGCCTTGTAACTCTGAGCACCTCTTGCAGGCTCCGTAGCTAATCCTCTGCTCTGTAATGTTGACTGTCTGCATAATTGTGTCTGTTTAATTCAGCACTCTTAAAATTTGTGGAGTTTGAGAGTGCTCTGAGGCTGGTCGAGAACCTTTTCCTCTCCCTTGGTCAGATGCTGAAAGGGCAGTTGAAGTCTGCTGGAGCTCTTCTGTGCCTGGGCAGTTTTCTAGGAATGGTGAGAGATTGTTCACCAGCACAGGTTGCCTTCCCCTGCCCTTCTGCCAGAAGGTTTGGCAGTCTTCAGAGTGCAATGCAATGCAGCGCTGCTCAGCCCAGCTTCTGGATGAATGTTTTATACGGCGGCTGGGGGAGAGTTGTTGACAGAAGGGCATTACCTCTAAATTCTAGTGAGGGGGGGTTTCAGTTCTGAGGGTGGAAGGTGATATGAGTGTCAGGCTGTAGATGATGTCAACCTGCTAATTAAGTTCAGTATCTGCAGCTCCAGGCACTTCTTTTTCCCAGGTGTCAGTGGGATGACTCATTCAATAAGTTGCTGTTCTGTCTAATGCCCCACTTTGCTGTAACATTTTAAAGTTCCTCACAAAAATGAATCCTTTCTCCTTTCCCCTCCCTGCACCGCCACCATAACCTTCTAAAGCAGGGAGATAACTTCCCTGTGGTTACCGAAAGGTAAGCTGGGTACTACTGAGTCCTGACGTCCTGAATCCTACTGTCCAAATACGGTTTTACTCCGAATACTTTTGTTTATGAATGGCATACGTGTCACTTCAGTAAGTGGTACCTGATATAATGACCAGGTTCCTTTTGACACTTACAGCACAATCAACAGAAAAAATACGACTTCTGGAAGGACATGGTGGCTGCTATCCAGCATAATTATAAAATAACAGCTTTTAAAGGTAAGTGCGTTCATGAAAACTTACTATAACAGCTGAAAATGTTACATCTGCTTTCCAGAGCAAATACATTTGCAAGTGCACTCTAGGCTACTCGACACAGCTTTTACTTTTCAAGCTTACAGATGTATAGCAGACACATGTTTATCCTGGAACAGAACATCGTTAGCGTTGCTATGTATATTTCATTGAGCTGAAGCTGTTTTGCTATCTTTAGTAACACTTGAGGTGTGCTAATTTAGTGAACAGGGGTACTTTGCACCCTCTTTAAAGGCACTTTTTGCTCACCACAGCTGTACTACTTGCTGTGTTCCTTTCAAACATAATTGACAAAATTGTCTCGGAGCAGTTCCAAACAAAAACAGAAGTTGATGTCAGGATGCATGTTGTAAAAGACGGCAAGATATTCCTAAAATGTTTTGTTTGTTGTTGTTCCTGTGTTTCCCTTGAAGCTTAGGGTGTGGTTGGTAGTTAAAAATTCCTCTAGGAACTCATTCATACCTCAAATAGATGTATCGTTTCTTTTTTGCTGACATTAAGCCAATCCTAATCAACTGTAACTTTTTTTTTAGCATTTTTGTTAATTCTTTTTTCAAATTATGAAAGCTCTTTGTTCTTTCAAAAGGTGTGGATCATGTAGCATGTGGCAAAAAGAATAATTTTTAAAAGCGTTCTTGGAAAATGAGATCAAACAAAAGCTAAAGTCTGATCTTTGAAGTCTTACAAACGATTGCACAGTTTTATTTATGTATGAGTGTCTGCTTGTGTATACACGTGTATGTTTACACATACGCCTGTCTGTCAGGGACGTATTTGTATATGTAAGCATGGCATCTGCATACAGATGTGTGATACGACTTACCCTTTCTAACTCCTGTCAGAACTGGTACCTAATTTAACAGACCTTGTTCTCTCTACAGAAGTTGTGAGGCACGTGCACAACAGTGTTGAAGATAGAAGTGAACACAGTAACTGATAGGCATGTGATGTTTTGGATGAATCTCTGTAAAATCGGAAGTGAAGTAGTGCGGGTTGTATATACTACTTAAGTTTTTAATATATGACAGTGCTACGCTCTGTTGTGCATCACTTTGAAAGGCTTCGTCTTATTTTCCTTTTAATAATGTGGCCCAGTAGATAAAGCACTGAACAGGGAGTCAGAAGAACCAGAGATCACTTCTTCCTGTACTACTTACCTGTGATATTCCCATGGAGTATTGCTTTTTGCTTCAGGTTCCTCTATGAAATGAGGGTCGTGGTACTGATTTTCTGTCGCAAGTTTGTGCCAAAGAGATTTTTTTTTTTCTCAGTTGCAAACTTAACATAACTTCTTGAGGAAACTTCTAAACCTGGCTCCAGCCCAACAGGTACATACTAGGAAACCCCACCGTCTTTCTTAGCCCAGAGCCTGGCCTGAAAACCAGAGCCTCTTGATGCCTTGACCACGCCATGACCTTGATGCCGTGTAGAGGGTTTAACCCTTCAGAGAAAAGCAGTGCTTACTAACACTTAGTCAAGATAGAATTTCAAAAGCAAACTTATTAAGTGGTCCACTGGGGAGACGCAAAGTTCCCAAGTTGAAATGCCATCTCAGTAGTGCCATTGTCAGTGACAGAGCAGAACGACTGACTGTTGTAGCTTTGAAATCCATTAAGTGTTTGCAGTGTGCTTGGGTTCGTTGTCAGTATGCCCTCGTTTCTCTATGTGCCTTCTCTTTTTCATGTGATTTCTTTGATCGTAATCAACTGTCTGGTGGATTTTGCTTTTCATTGTCTTAGCTACGGTAATTGCCTTAGATAATTGCCCTATGATATTTTTTTTGGATGGCTTTTTCACATAGCCGTGATTGTCCTGACTCAGCTTAATGAAGGGTATTAACCTGCTCTTTACATGTAAAGAAGTGAGGAACTGAGGCTCGCAGAGGGAAAGTGAGAGGTTTCCAGTGTAGTCTTGTGTTATTCAGACCTCCCTTTGTGAAGAACTCAAAAAAAAAAAAAGAGAGAATCTATTAAAAAATGCTGTCAGAAAAGCATATTGTCAGATGGCAAAGAACACAGACATCTGTATTTGCAAAATGCTCGTTTCTTACCTAATAACAACCTGCAAAAATGCCCTCCGTGACTGATACCCGAGTGGAGCATTACGTTACTTGAGATTCCTTTTGGAAAACCTTAACTTATCACTGGAATCTTTTGCAGCTGTAAGGTGATTAACAGTACTTTGTATGTGTCTCATTCCGGGTATGTTCTAGAGACACCAGTAAAGAGCAATGATAAAGGCAGCGTCACATGGTGATGTATCTTGCACTACAGAAATGTGTGGGCAGAGCTCCCCAACACATTATGGGTCAAAGTTTGATCTTTGGAGGAGTAATGGGAGTTTGAAGTACTGTGTAATTATCTCATGCGAAAATTTTCAGATCTGGACAGTTTTTGGCCAAAAAATCCATAGTTTTGTAGGAGGAAGTTGCCTAATATAACTTTCTAAAGCAGAATTTTGTAAAATTTCTTCTCTTAAAGGCCACTTCCTCTTGCGTGGTTGTCTTCCCCTATAATTTCCCTAACACTGCTGAGAAACGCAGCATCTGTGATTATATAGTGAAAGTGATATATTTGTCATCTTTTCAATCAGTTCATAAGATTGCGTTTGATTTTGGAAGTAAAAAGCTCGTGGCTAATACGGCAGCAGAGACTTCATAAACTGCTCATAAAAAGCCTTGATGTGATCTGCTCCCAAGTTTCTCAGGAATTTGTTACTGACCATCTTTTACAAAAAGGAAAATTATCAGAGAAAGAAAGCGCTAGACTTAACCTGGTTTGTAATAACTTGCATTTTGCCTGGTTTTTTTATTTTTATCTGATTGATCAGTTTTCTCAAGTGCCATGCTGATGCATGGGAAGCGTTCCTTTGGGGAGGAAGACTTTGGACCTTTCTGAACTGCTCCATTCTCTCACCACACACACACAGAGTTTTTCCATCACAAGTTTATGGTATTACCCTGTCGTCTTGGCAGAAGGTGGTGAATCTAGCTGTCCGTAGTATGTCTGTTACGTCTTTTATATGCAACTCATATACAACAAACAAAGAGCAAAGATGCTTTTCTGGCCAAAAAGAACAAATCCTCCAAAAAATCTGCAAAACAGTAGAAATGCCTGCTGTAGATGTAGCGCAGTGACGGGTGATCTTTGTTTGTCTTAACTGTGAAAACTGCCACAAAGGTAGAAGCGAGTAAATGTGTTACACTTCTCTGCTGGGCTTTCCAGCTCGACACAGAAGGGATCACGTGGACACTTCGTGTGTTTGACCACTTAAGGCTTCAAAAATTCCTGTAGTTCTTTGGAGGTGAGTTTTGTACTATTACAGGCTTTTATGTTTTTGTTTTAATCTCATACTGCATTTTCTTTCCTGTAATGCCCGTGATCCAGAAGAGAGTTGCTTTCTAGAAGAGCTTTATCTTTAGGTAGCTTGTGAAGAAAATATTAAAAAACAAACTTAAAAATCTTGCAGACCTTCTCAAGGTCCCCGCTGAACTGAGAATCCAAACTAAAGTCAAGGTGTAAGTTGTGCTGGTGGCACAATTTGGTGTGTAACCTGTCACTTGTCAGTGTGAATTGTTGCTTAATGACTTCATGTCTGAAGAAGTGCAAAAAGCCTTCAAAAAGAGGGACATGAGGTGCTAAGCTGTAGACTTCCTTAAAGTCCTGCGTGCTCATAAAGGAACAAAGACGTTAAAGGGCAAAACCTGATTTAAACCGGGTGGGTGATGGGATTAAGTGAGTGAACTGTGCTTTCGAAAAGCACGGTTTCTTGTGCAGAGACTAGTTAATGAGAATCCCTGGCCAGTAACCCGCTGCTGAGCCCCGAGCCTCTCCAGCGGTTCTAAGCATGCGCTCTGGCACCCGTTTCAGATGTAAAGCAGCTAACCAGAAACTTTACAACTACTGAGCAGTAATTTCCAGCTCCAGTACCCAGTCCCTCTATTTGTGTCTGAAACAAAAGTGGGTGAATGTATGGGCAGCAGCACATGCTGTGTTTAAATAATGGAAAGTGCTGCTGAACTAATGCAAGTGACTGAGCAGGAAAACATTTCTGGTGCAAAAGAGAGAGAATTCTTAGGAAATCTCTAATTAATATTTGGCCTGGAACAGGAGTGTAAGAAAGTGGGGATAGGCAGTTCAGGCTTAAGTGTCTCGAGTTTTATTTTGGCTTGAAATAAAAGTATTGCAGAATTGCTTCTTAGAGCTTGTGATACTGTCTGCTGTATGATTTCCATACAAGCTTTGTGTGCAGTGTTTATAACAGTGGTACCAATTTGCTTGCCTCGATCTTGGCTGCTCAAATAAGGACATCTCATGTTACACGGTCTACTTAGGCATTTATTATTTTACCGAAGTATAGCCTAAACCACAGGCTTCCTTATCCAGCAGCTCTTAAAAAGGGAGAAAAAAACACTTCTACAAAGTGACTTTCTTGGTAGATCATTACAGTTTCCAAAACATTATCTAGTTTTGCTAATGATGGATCAACCTAAAGGAGTTTTTATATTAATCCCAAAGTGTTATCAAGTGCTTAGGACATGGCTGATTTCAAATGTACACAACATAGCAAGCCTTAGGCTCTGCTTTTGTGAAGAAATGGTAAGACCATAAATCTTTTAAATATAGGCCTTTGTACTTGTAGTGCAAGTGATTAAAAACTTCTGTTTAAAAAAATAAAGCTAATAGTTTAAGAGTTCAAAAGGTTTTGATGAATGTGATGCTCTTAAAGCAGGTGAATGGTCACTGTTGTTGGAAGAAAGGCGTGCGCAAACTGTGATGGTTTCAGAAGTTGTAAGCACTGGTTTTACTAAGCTTGCTTACTTTGCACCATTAGCTTTTCAGGGAGCCATCACAGATGAGTGTAATGTCTAATGTTTGTTAGATGTGAGTGTGTGCACATACGGTAATTATTATGTCTACTGATTAATTACTGTCATAGTCTGATGAATTTACCACGTAAGGAAAATATACTCCCCAGACTATTGTGTTTTAAAAGAATGGGCTGTTCAGGGAAAATCAGTGCAAAGATTGTCTCCAGTTTTGGGGTGGTAAAGCTGCTCGGATTTTGTGAGTGTCTGCCTGTGCTCTTACTGCCCAGATTTGGTGATAGTTGTTTTACAGTACTCCGAATAGTGTAGTTTTACAAACTGTTAGGATCTTTAAAAATACTGAGCTAGTCTGTTGCTGCGGAGTACAAAACGTGCATCGAACAAAGCTAGGCTTCACATCTGCTTGCTGCTTCAGACTGTGAAAGTCTTAGCTCTTCAGTAACAGGTACTAATTTGTAAATCTACCTTTCTCCAGAGTGGTTCTTTCATTAGTAAGAAAAGTGGGACTAAATTAAAAGTGAGATACGTATGTGCTCTATTGGTGTAATTTCCTTGACTCCTGTTTGACCACTTCTCCAAGCTGTCTCTATGAAGCCGACAGATAGCAGAGTGTTCCTGAAGTGTATTATCCGGCTGTTGTGATGACTGTGGTGTATCTGGGACTGTTGACTTAGAATAATGCCTTCAGATAATTCAAGTACAGCGAAGGATGGAATGGCTACTTTACGTGTTAGGAGAGGTGATAGAAATTCTGCTTTTCCTTTTTTTTTTTTCAGAAAATTTTGAAAAGAAAAGAGGCTGATGCATTATATTAATTCATAAAATTTTAATGTTGCATTCAGTCAGGCAATTGATCATCATTTGAAACAAATTTCTTACGACAATTCTCTAAAACCATACGATATTATTCTACTGGCTTTGAACCAACCTCTTCCACTTTCTCACTCTTTACCCTCCATTTCTGTTGCAAAATTGAAGTTGCATGACCTGCTAATGGCAAATCAGATCAGTGCTGATTTAAAATGGTCTGAAGGAGAGAGTGTCAGGACAGCCTAAGTGGGATGTTGTTAGATATGAGCGAATAGGAAACCTGAGAAAGAAGAGTGAACATAGTCAGAGGAATAGAGACCATTAGATTCTGAATTGGGCAGCTGGAGCCATACTTGGTCGTTCTCCATGAGGTCGATGACAGCACTGCCAGAAGCCTGGTCAAGGTATCCTTTCTGGTACTCATCGTAGGTGTACATGAGCGGGGAACCGTTTTTGTAGAGTGCGACCCACACATTTGTTCCTTTGGCATGTACGTGGTAGGAGAAGTAGTACAGTCCAGGGATCCTGCAGGTGAAGATTCCTGTCCTGGGGTCGTAGTGTTGCTGCCTGTTGTACAAGATTTTATCAAATTTGATGGGGACTGTTGCACCAGGGTAGGCTTTTGAGAGGATGACACTGAAAGCAGACACTGGCATCCCTGTAAGAGCTTGGTTTACTCCTGCTTTCATGAAAGACATTCCTGACAGCTCCCGAGACTCTCCTGCTTTAACATAGCTATCGGGCACCTGTGGAATTACAGCTTGGCCAGGAGGACCAGGAGGACCTGGGGGGCCTGGCAAGCCAGGCTCTCCCGTGTTGCCTTTAGGTCCGGGAGGTCCAGGTGGTCCCATGGGTCCGCTTAAGCCTTTTGTAGAAATACCTGCCGGGCCTGGCAGTCCTGGTGCTCCTTGCTCACCTTTTGCACCAGGGGCTCCTGGCAGGCCAGGCGGTCCAATGGGGCCTCTGACCCCAGGGATTCCTGAGGGCCCTCTGGGGCCTGGCTCGCCATTGATGCCTGGAACTCCCTTAACTCCTTGTGGGCCCATTGGACCAGGCAAGCCAGGTAGCCCAGCGGGGCCAGTGTCGCCTTTTGGACCTGGGAAACCTGGGTGCCCCTTAGGACCAGCAAGACCCTGCTCACCTGGGTATCCTGGTTTCCCCTCCAATCCTGGTAGACCTCGTTCACCCTTGGCCCCTGGGAATCCCGGGGAGCCTGCAGGACCCATGTCGCCTTTGGGGCCAGGCAAGCCCTGCTCACCGGGCAAGCCTTTGAGTCCTTGAGGGCCCATGTTCCCTGGTGGCCCAGCAGGCCCTGGTTCTCCTCGCACACCAGCTGGGCCTTGGTCTCCTTTAGGTCCTGGAAGGCCAGGAGGTCCTTCAGGCCCACTGTGTCCCTTCATCCCAGGCAATCCTGGCTTTCCAAAGCCTGGAAGACCTGGGGATCCAGGCAAGCCTGCAGGTCCGGGGTGTCCCTTGGCTCCGGGGATGCCTGGTACTCCTGGTGGTCCCATTGGCCCAGGCTTGCCAGTGCCAGCTTCTCCAGGTTCTCCCGGGGGACCCTGGGGACCTGGGATACCAGTCGCTCCAGGTGCACCTGGTAAACCTCTGTCACCTTTCATACCTGGCTGACCTGGAAGACCATTTTCACCAGGCTTCCCTAACCCAGCAGGACCAGGGGGGCCCCGGGGTCCCTGTGGGCCTGGAAGACCTCTGCCACCCGGGCGGCCTGGAACACCATAGCCTTTTTCTCCCCTTTGTCCATTGACACCAGGGATACCTGGCTCTCCCTTCTCGCCAGGGAAGCCCCTCGGCCCTTGAGCTCCTGGAGGGCCTTGAGGTCCTGGCTTGCCAGGAACAGTGAGTCCTGCAGGGCCGGGAGTGCCGGGAGGTCCTTGTGGCCCTCTTGCTCCTGGGAGTCCAACAGGTCCAGCTTCTCCTTTCTCACCGTTTAGTCCTCTCTCTCCTGGCTTTCCTGGTAGACCTGGCATGCCTGGCTTTCCAACCGCAGAGAATCCAGGTGGTCCTGGGGGACCAGGGGGCCCTTGGGGACCAGGACTTCCAAACCCTGGCTTTCCTGCAGGACCTGGTTGCCCTCTTGGTCCAATAGGGCCTGGGGGACCAGGGGGTCCTTGTTCACCTCTTAGCGGCACACCTGTGAGAGAGAGGAAGCCGGGTCAACCAGGTCAGCTATAGCAGATTTGCAGACTTGTGGCACAGTGGTGAAGTGCGTGAAGGGTTAACTTAACCCTCCCTGAACTTCCTGGAAGTCAAGTTTCCTTTACTGTGTTTGGTCACTGAGAACTGACATTCAGAGCACAAGCGTCTCAGAGCTCCTACAAGTAACACATGGAAATTTGTTGGAGTTGTGTTGTGAGCTACAAGGCCTCTACAGATTTTTTTCATCTTCAACACGTGAGAGGGTTTAAAAGATGCTGTGCAAGTAGATGCAAACTATTAAGGAAGGAAAAAAATAAAACGGGTTAACTGATCTAGCAAGTCGTGAGACTTGCACTTGATGATGAACAAAACCAGGGAAAGCTTCCTGTGTAAGGGCTTTCCTGAAACTCCTTGGCGCTAGGTTGAAGCGGGGAGATTTCTGCCCTTCCCCCGCGCATCACCCTCCTTCCCAAAGCGCGCCGTGGCTCTGCTGTTCTGTTAGACCGATGAATGCTCTATTTTCAAAGACTCTCTTAAGGATTTTTATGACAAACAAAAACTTCACACAGCGGCAAGGCCACAACCAGTCACTCCTATTACTGCAGGTGGCATTCGGGCATCGTTTTGGTTTTTTAATTCTTCATTTTCTTAGTTATCAAAACAGCAGGTGGAGCCACTTAACCGAGCATCACACACAGAGGCGTGAACGGACAAGCTCACTGCTCAGTGTTCTGTGCGCTTCGCGGGAGCTGGCGGCTTCCCGCAAGAATTCGGGTGCCGATGAGTGGGACATGACCGAGCAGGTTCACATGGGTGCTGTGAGACTGCTCCAGTAGTTTGCACCACCCAGCAGCGTTTCAGGATGCACGAGCCTACTTATAATGAATGTTAATTTACGACATTTTAAAGATAAAAACTGAGGGATATAGCAAGAGCCTGGACTCTGTGTGAGTTTGGTTTGGTTGGTCTTTGTAATGGCAACAATATTCTGTTTGCTTATTTAGAGAAGATTGATAATTGATCAGCCATGGGATCAGCTGAAATATGCCTTTCAGTCTCTTACAAAAAGTGCAGTGTGTGTGTGTATAAAAATATGAAATGAACATTCTTTTATGCAACAGATGTTCTGTTGTCTATTGGATAATAAATCACTTTTTTCAATCTGTGGCTAATCTTGATGAACGGAAAACGAGATGAAGGAGGAAGAAATCTATCCTTGTACGTATTGTATTAAAAAAAATTAGAGATGTATATATGAAATGCATTTGATTTTGGTTTGATATTGGACCTGCAAGGTCACCTTCTTCCTTTATTGCCAGGGAAACTATTCCTATCCGTCAAAAGTAGAGAGTGTGTGTTCTTTTTTGCTGATGCATAGAATCAGCACAAATGCGTATCCCCTTGTTCTGCTCACCTTCCTATCTCATCCTCTTTAAGGCAGTGAAAAGGAAGGTAGTTGTTTAAAATCATCCACACAGAAAGGAAGAAACGTCTGTGGTTTGACAAACTAAAAATGCAAATGCACATCCTTCTCAGCTGCAAAGGACACTGTGGAATCTGTGAGGACCAGTGACAAGTCTGGTGCAGTCTTTGCTCTCTTACGGATACTGCTGGATTTCTGACTGCGGAACTCCAGATTCAGTTTTGTTGTTACACAGGTGACAAAAGGCAAATTTGAAGAACTACATGGTATGAAAAAAATAATTTGGAAAAGGCTTAAGCCTGTCAGAATGAACAGGTGCCCTGCAGCAGAAGTGGTGTGTAAATGTTCTTTACATGTTACACGTTTTTGCCACAGGTAGGTGAGCTGCCATCAGAGGAACCAGCTGACGCAGCTGGAGGGCTCAGAGTTTATTCCATAGGTTCTGTCTTTGGATAGAACTTCAGAAACTCTCTGTTCATCAGAGGACACAGGCAGGTGAGATCAAAGCCTCAATACACGTACCTAAACAGGTTCCTAAGCTAATGCTCCTTCAGTTGTAAAGCATTGGAGAAAAATACGAGTAGGTTTTTACATCACCTGCCTCGAATCCCAAACTAAGCATTTGTGTGGGTACTTAGGCAGAAAGCATCCGTGACCTCAGCCAGGTCTGCTCTTCTATAACAATAACTAACTCATGGAGCAATGCCTAGGCCTACCAACTCCGTTTTGCTCCTTAGCGGAGTAAGTTTAATTTCTGCAGAGGAGACAACATTCATTTTATTCAGCTATATTTAAATAACTTGCAGTAATTGCACTCGATCTAAATTTTTTTTTTTTTGGTGGCAAATTACATCAGACTTTAGCTTCAGAATGCTCCTCATTCTTGATTTTTTTAACCAAATTTTAGATGCAGCTTCCTGTCAGTCCTAGGTTCACAAAGTGGTGGGTGCTGCCTTTTTTCCATCAGATGCTACAGCCTTTGTCAGCGTCCGTGGGTTACGGGGCTCCTCTGTGAGGAGCTATATTGTTTCAAAGTTGTGCTGCTTTTAGACTAAGATGTCTGGTAATTGTGCTGTCTGGAGACAATGCAAAGTCCTCTGAGGAAAAGGCAGCTGAACACATTAATGAAGTAGGATTTTTACCAGGAAAATTGAAGGAGTGGTTTGCTACTCTTTTATATGTCTTGGCACATAACTCGATGCAAAATTGGTTTACATTCTCTGAGTGCAGTCAAACCCTGTTTATATATTGAATGAAGTATGAAGACTTTAACCTAACCTGTAATAATGGCTTATTTAAGCATTGCTGAACAGTCAGATGTAATTCAATTATTATTTTCAGCTAGGACTCTTCAAAGATTTCAAGACAAAGAGCTACTGGTTTAAAAACTATGATTTTAAAAAATGCTAACACTAAATACACACAGAAAAAGAAAGAATATTCTGACTGGAGAGCTGTCAAGAAACAGATTTTTTAAACTGTTAAAACAATTTCACCAAACTAAGTGAAGCTTTAATAGGTTTTGATTGCTAACAGAAATTGTGTGATCCATTACATCTCGTCCCAAGTCACCAGTTTGCACCTAGACTGGAATTTTAGTTCCAGGCTGCTTTTTGACAAAGCTGTACAAAACAAAAAAAAAGATAATTCAGTGGTACCCAAACCTCTAGAAGCTGATGTTTGGTGACCAAATAGGGAAAGCAAGCTATGATGGAAAGGCTGCCGTATGCTGATTGAGCTGCTAGCATACAGAAAAACTCACTGGACAAGAGTTAGATGAGTTTGGTTCTGTAGTCTCCTATTTTATGCTTCCATTACCATCTCAGGCTAGAAATGATCCTCTCTAAGTTTGTCCTCTTTAAACTCTTCTTAAAACACTTGCTAGGATGCTTGTTTTCCAGGCTGAAGGAGAGCAGTGGATTTCCAGTCCTCCGTTTTGGTGCTTGTACCCCAAATGAACATTTGTCAAGCGATTTTGGATGGCTGGACTCCCATGTCTGTAACGCTGTAGGCTGTTCTTCCTGCCTTTGAGATCTAGTATATAGTCTTTATTACCTTTTCTAAACAGACAGCATGTTACACTTTGTACTTGTTGATACGGTAATTTTCATTCCAAATACAAAGTGTGACACACATTAGCTTCTGGGTTAGTATATAAAGTGAAAACTTAGCTCAGGACAATTCATGTCTCCCTTTCACTCCATTTCCTGTCTAACCTGCTCCTTTCTTAGTTTGCTGCTGGTTTCCCCCTTTCCTAAAGTTTTCTGCAGAGGAGAAAAAAAACCCCAACACTACAAGGAGAAGAGAAGGGAAGTCTGGAAGAGGTTAATGAACTAAATATTGTACTTCACTGAAAAATAATATCAGTGTGTAAATGATTCTGAATGAAGTCACGGAAAAACACTAGGAAAAATTAAAAGAGGGGAGAGGGAGGAAGTGTAACTTTAACTCAGTGGGAATTCCAGTTAGGAAGTCCTGAGAGCAGCTGGTTATGTACGTGTACCTAAAATCAATCTGAGAGTGCTGGTAGGATTCCAGAAAGTCCTTGTGCTGAAGGCAGGGGCTGAAACTGTGACAGCATTTTGGTCTGGCCCAGAAGAGCCTTTTGGGAGGGAAGTTTCCCAGCCATGCTGCTTCCATTTGGTTCTTGCTCCATGTAGAGCCTTCTTGGAGCATGTGGGGCGGACTGGGGTGAGACCAGGGCTGCGTCTTTGGACTCAGTGTGTGCTGCTCGTAAACACCCAGGCGTTAGGAGCAGACTAGAGCTGTTCTGGAACAAAACCTCCTGAGTGAAGGTAATGTGGATGCAATGTCCTGAGCAGCAACCAATCTGGTCTCAAGATCTGCTGCTGTTGTGCTACCCTATCTTCTAAAGCAGATACAGCCTAAAATGTCCTTTTTCTGGTGAAGAGAAGCTTGTTTGCAAATGCTGTTTTCCAAGTCCCTCACTCGGTGTCCTTATTTCTGCTTATTCCAAGCATGATTATTTCAGCTAAAAGTAGATGGAATACAGCAAAAGTGAAAGCTATTCTGAATAGCCTGTTGGTGTCTGAAAGAAAATAATGTTCTTTGGGTAGAGAGCAGGGTGTTTACAAGGAAGATTCAGTTCTCTTAATTGTGGTGATGATAATTTTGAATAGACACTACTCATCGTACTTCAGGAAACAATTCGTGCCGTACAGCCAGTACCTAGGAAGTCAGAGGTTTTGATTTCAAGGCTTAGGCTTTGGCCTAAGCATGGAAAAATAAACTAGAACTCAAACAGTTTCAAACACTAAGTATAGCCACCCATTTGACTTACAAGTTCGGAGAGGATACCCAGAAATATTATAGCATTGCAATTATATATTGCCTATACAGTCTGCCGTAAGATAGATGTATGAAATGAAAAGAAATTTTTATAATAAAGCCAGAATTGTTATAATACCACAAGATTAGTCTGATAATTTAAGTATAAGCTTAAATCACTCATGGAAGAAACTGCAGAGTTTGTGTCACATTTTTAAGACTTTATATTAAATTATTTTGCCTTTCTAAACATTAAGCAGGTTTTCGTTTGGCCATGTGTATCAGTTATATATTTAATTTCACACCTGAGGTCTGTTTTGGGTAGAGATAACATGACAAAATATGTGAAAGTTCTTTTCTGAATATTGTAGATGATTGATCTATAGTTGGAAACCCCAGTGCTGAATGAAGAAAATTGAGGATAATTAGCATGTTGTACATAATTATGTATGCAACCATGTTGTATTATTCCCACTCCTCAAAATCTCAGCCACAGATCTGATTTTCTAGCTGCTTTATATACCTTTAGTGATCATGTAAAAAAAAAAAAAAGAATTCTCTGACAAACGTGCGTCTTTGTCAATAGGAGGCAACTGCCAGAGCCGCTGCTGGTTCTTTCTGTCATTATTTTTATAAACCCTAGCTGTTAGTGAAAGTTGAATACCAGTAGTGTAAACAAAGAGCTTTTGGTCATTATTGACTAGGAATAATTGTGTTGGTTTATTGCCAAAACCAATAAACTTACCTTGACTCTTTACATTGTATGGTAGAAACTGTGGCCCCTTGATGCTGGATTGTTTCTGATACCGCTCAGAAAAATATCCGTCGCTACCATGGACAATGTTCAGACAAAACAGCAGCAGTAAGGATATTTGTAAATGCATGTTTCCAGATCCGTTCTGTGTTAGAAAGGGGAGAAAAAGGTTGTTGTAAAGAAAAGCTGTTCCGTTCTGTTTCTTGTGCATGAATAAATGAGTTTTCTTAAAGTATTGGTATTAAAAGTAACACTATTTTGTATTTACATCCTCCTGCTTTCACTAGCTATGAAAAAATTCTCTAAGAAAAAGGGAATCAGTATTGCTGTCGCTTTGAATGATAAGAGATCTTGTACAGGTACCTCAGAGGCAATAGTTTCACTCTTAGGAAAAGAACAATTTCAAATGGATGCCAGCCTATTTAAAAACCCACTGTCTTCAGAAACAGTGGTTATGTGGGGCTACAAAAATAACTTCGAGTTGCGTATGTCAAAACTCCTGAGATGCAGGAAAGTTGTTGGTGGAAATACAGAGACGCTGCATCACGACCGTATTGCCTCTGGCTAATGCTCTAGCAAATGAAGCGTGAAATCCTGGCTCCTTCAAGCCTCAGTGGCAAAAATCTCCTATAACCTTGCTTGAAACCAGGCTTTTACCTGTAGCCCTTCAAATCGCCCCAGTGGCAGTAAGGATGCTGTCACTGGCTCTTAAATGTCAACCCCCTTCCCTCCCCAGCCAGGAAACATGTATCCTGTAGAAGGTACCTTCAAAACCAAACAGAATGAAATTAAATCGTAACATACCACAATGTTGTGGAGCTCCGATGCAGAGTGGGAGAGCAGCGACTCCTCCTCTGTTGAGGAGTTCTTCTGCCACTGGTGAGTGAGCAGAAGCTGATGATTTCAAGTGTCACCCTGGAGTATTTATATGACTTTTTCCCCATCACTGGATGACTCTGGGCATAAGCTCCTCCCCCCAAATCAGTAAGCAGTAATTATCGGTGTGTATATGTGTGTTTTTTAGGGGTGGGGGAAGCTATTTTGGGCAGTCATCCTAGATCCTGTTAAGGTTTTTTGAGGGTTTTTTTCCTTCCTCTTCCCTTGGATTTCTTATTGTTGATGAAATTGTCTTGCTCCTAGCTTGTATTTTCTAAAATTGTATGGCCCCTCTGTTCATTAGAACTGAGAAAGGTAACACTGGAGAAACTCATGAACTTGTAAGTAAGGTTGGTAGTTCTAACTGCTTCATTTGGATTTCTTTGTCAAAGTTTTAAGGAGATAACTGTCTTTTGAACTTTGGTGAGCTGTTACGTTCAGGAGTGGCCCCACTGAAGTCTGTAGAGACTACTTACGTGAGTAATTGTTCATTGGGAAACAGGCAGAGCACTTAAAATCAACTAAGATGTTAACAAGGGAGTTGTGAGAGAACCCAAAGCTTGCTTTTAACCATTTATTCTTTTAGGAGATTGTTACCATCGCAGTGTGTTTCTGAACTTCTCTCTTGGTGCTGGAGGTGCAGTATTACATATATGATGTATTCTGCAGGTAATGTTTCTGTGTTAGGAATTCCTGAAACGCAGCTTGCCTTATGCAATGAAAACAACTTCATTGTTACTAGCTGTAACAGGCGGATTGAAATCCATGCTGCTTAAATTTACAAGTGTTCTACAGGCTGATGTTTGGTGCTGAAGGAGCTTTTTTGAGCTTTTGGGTAGTCAGCAATTAACTTTTTCTAGTATTTGAGGAATCAAATGCAGTTATTGCTGTACTTTGACTAGATGCATGGTTTTACTGTTAAGTGGTTTCTGTTTAGCAAATTTCAACTACTGCTGTCCTACTGTTCTTGGATTAAACTTGATTACAGCTTATCTCTTTTTCACTTTTTTCTTCAGTTTATAAACTGCTTTTCGCCATTAAGAAAGTTTGTTAAAACAGTCTTGCTTAATAGACTGTATCCATACCTTGTGACTTTTCTGAATAAATAGTGGAGCCTTACAGGGTTTCAGCATTTAGTTTGATTAGTGTTCGGTAATAAATAGGCAGTAACTTTTAGTCCTTGAGCTGTTTGAGGCTCTGAAACATCATTTAAGATCGAAGAGCAGAACAAGAGAGAGGAAACAAACCTTTCTCATTTAGGAGACAGCTGTAGAACTAAATATTTAGTGCACTTTGCTTTTACCAAACATTCTCAGCAAAAGTACCTGCATACAAATGACCTGTGTATGAAAACTCCCCTGCCAGTTGTGTACTTCTTTGACATTGTTATATGGTGTTCAGTCTTGTAGGAGTTAGATTTTTGGAGGTGTTTGAAATTCTTTGTTTCCCTTGCACCAAAGACTGGTGGAAAAACATATATAAATGATGTGTGTTGTTACTAAAGGGAGCTGAGCGTGTGCTACAAGTCACTGTCCTGGTGAAGTGAGCGTGTATTAAGTTAATTTCTGCCATTTACGGAAGCTTTCTGGAGAGCCTTTTGGTGAGGTACAAGCAGTATCTCTGCCCAAGAACACGTGTGTACCCGTATCCTACTACCAGTAGTAGAAATACTGTAATCAGGTAAGAGTACCTGCATGTTACGTTATAGGAATACTAGTAATAACGTGCGTGACTGTGAGTTGTCATGCATGGTGGGGACAGAAGGGACACCTGTTACCATTCCAACTGAAAGACTGAGCTGGTGGCCCTGAACTGTGTGGCTCTCCTGTGGAATGACAGGTTAATGTGGACTGAATTTTACTGCTTTGTGTCTTTGTTTAGTTCCACACTCTTCGAGTGACAACTTCTCTGGCTTTTATGTATTATGGCAAATATCCTAGAACACGGGTTACTGTACTGGAGGAGACCAGTGGACCATCAAGTCTGTTCTGCTTACAATGTGCTAATGCCTTTGCTTACTAGAGGGCTGTATTAATGTTGTGATTTACAGACTGCTGCAATAATTTATTTATTTATAACTGCATTGTTGAGCAGTTCTTTTCTTCTATTCTTCTTCCCTGCCATCCTCTAAGCAGTGCTACGTGCTGGTTTCTGTAAATAAACCCTCTCCGCTGCAGGGGTCTTCGGGCTGAAGCCTGCTTTCTCCATTGAGCTTGCGTGCCCAAGCTGGTCGGGGGTTTTCAGGGAGTGCTTGTGTGTCTGAGATGGAATTTCTGCTCCTCATATGTGCATTCAGCTCCTTTTAATCTTTTGCGGAAGGAAGCTTTGTCCTCGAGTTGTTTGTGTAACTTCTCAAGGTGTTTAATTTTAAAATTAGTCTTTATAAATTCAAATGAAGATCCAATCATCCACTTTTGACAGAGGCAGCAAATGTATGGGCAGAGTTTATTTCCTCCTTGAAGAACTGCAACTCTAGCCCCTTTTTTTGGTTCACATAAATACAAAAATAGCTTTTGATTCTGAAACATTTAAATATACAGCCCTCAGTGGGAAGTGTGGTTGTTGCTAATTTGACAATATTTGGTTAAGAATGTTAAGAACAGCAGGGGACAGTTCTATGCGCACACAGTTTCATGCTAATTTCTAGCCTAATTCGTAAATACCCCGAAAGCAGGCACACTTCTGGTACAAAAGCACCAGTAACGTACACTGATATTTGCCCAGCAGCCTTGCTTCCTGCCTTGGCTCCTTCTGGGCAGGAAGGTGAATAATCTCTGTGTGTCTGCCTAAATAGGGATGATTGTCGAGTCAAAAGGTATATACAGTCAAACCCGTTGTCCCCGTGTTTAACCCTATTGTGCTATCTTGCGCTGCTTCTTCAGTTTGAGGTTTTGTTTTTCAAGGATGGGGAAATTGAGGCAGAATCGGAGTTCATGGCTTTTGTATGTTTTCCCGCTTGCTGTGGATATTTCCTGTTGGCAGAGCACTAACATGCATTCAGCTCTAAACAAGCACATGAAAGGTGGGCTTCCAAATAAATTTGCACGTGCAAAAATACATGCAGTAGACGTACTTATGCACACCTATTTACGGGAACAGCACGTTTTAAACACGAAAGGTTGTTTGCGTGCCTGTTTGCAAAGTACAAACAGTCAGATGCTTTTGGTTTACAGTTATTCATTTAGAAAGTTGGCTTTGCTTACAAATGAAGGTCTCTTCACTCCCTCCTGCTCCCCCATCCCACCACTGTAATAGTCAGGAATCACGTTTGGTCCAGTGTGCCGCTCCAGAAGGCGTGTTTAGTTATGTATTGACGGCTTCTCCCCGTGTAAAAGGTAGCCGTGGTAGGTCTCGTGACAATGTAATAGCTTATCTGCAATAAAAAGACTCAAACTAGAGGTTCTCTGGGCTGTATGAAATACTAATGGAATCACAGTCTTTAATGCCATTTGCAGCAGTCCACAGCGTTTCATCATGTTTGCTGACTGAATGTTCGGTTTGTTGGTGGATGTTGTTGGAAAGGTTGTGCTCACACATGCGTTCTAAAACCCCGTGTTGCATCAGTGCCTTACTTCCACAGTCGGCAAAACACTATCCCTAAGTAACATGGAAGTGACACCACAATTTGGGAAATGGGAACTGACTTTCACCGCAGTTACTCACGAAGTGACTTGAACGAGACCCACAGTAAGCAACTGCTTATGACGGGGAAGTGTGGAACATCTCAGTTAAGCAACCACTCCCTTTCATACACCCTATCCACACCCCCCTACACACACATACACACACCCCCCAACCCCCCCAAGAAAAAAAGGGGGGAAGGCAGAACTCAGAGAAAGGTCGAGTTAGATCCTTGCAGTAGTTGGGAACTGGCTAATACGTTCCCGATGCTGAGGGTTTTCAGTGTGAATATGCTTAGGTGCATTGTTTCAACTTAAGAGAGCACATGATCTTGATTTTTGCACCATCTAAGCACAAACTGTGTGTATAGTTTCAAAGAACTGGGAGTTCTTTGGAAGTAATAATTCACAGCTTTAACTCTGTTTTATTTTTAATCATTGGCTTTTAGTCTAAATCCTGAATTTTTCATAGTTTATGATTAGTATTGATGTTAAAATAGGGTCCCCAAGGAGCCCGGGGAGGTCGTTTCTTCCTTTTGCTTGGGTAGGTAATCTCAGGTATGGAGAAAGAGGGAAGAACGTGTTGGTGGAGATTTTTCTGTCACTGAAAAAGTAGTCTGAAAAACTTGGAGTAACTTCTTCTTGATGACATAAAATCTCAACACCGTTAAGAGGACATCAGTATTTTACTGCTTCTGGCTCGGTATCTATGACTAGTGCCTCCTGATGCTGTCAGTTCTGAAGTTGTTACCTGCCTGGAGTAAACTTTGAAGACTCTACCCTAGTCTGTGACAAGTTTCCCGCTATTAAAGTGCTTATACCCTAAACTTGTGGTAGCTGCTGTTTTACAAAGGACTCTAACAGCTTGTAGCACCAGCTCAGATGAAGAATGCACCAGTCTCAAATTTTAAGTTTCTGAAAGAAAAAATGCTTAGGCATTTCTACGAGGAGTTTGAAAGCCTGCCGTGGAATTGAAGGAGTAATTGGGTTTCCTGATTTGTGGTGCTCTTTATGACACTCTGGAAACTCATAAATCATCTCAACTCCATGGTTTAAAACTGTCCTCCCTTCCCTTCTGTCGCGCGATGGTGAAGAGTATTTGTATGCCCTGGTGGCAGCGGCCAGGTGAGTGCAGAGTTCCGCTGTGCCTTGGTGGGGAAAACTAATACAGAGGGTTTTGAGCTTCTTACCGCCGCAGCCAGATGAACCCAAAGAAACAGAAAGCGGGAAAATCTGTGAATTCAATAGCTGTGGGAAATCTGGGGGTGGGCGTGTTTGTTTGTTTTTGCTGTTGTTTCTGTGTTTTGCTTTGTAATTATTGTTATTTTGTATTTACATGGAGGGTGTTTTCTCTTCCAATACTAGCCACTCGCACTGCACAGGACTAGCAAATATCTCGGAGAAGAAAGTATTGACCTTGCTATTGCTAAATAAACTGAGTTTCAGAATGCACATAGCTTCTGTAGTTAACAGAGGCTTGTTGAGGTGATTTTCAGGGCTGTCTGTATTCATGTATTCAGTCCTATCTATATTCATATTTTGAGATACAATGAAGAATTCTCTAAACAAACCAAAAAAACCTGTGTTATTGCTACTGGCCTGTATGAGTCTTCTTATATGTTTGAAGTCCTTACACTCTTAACACTCCTAAGTGTGGTTGAATGAATGTCCTGCTTTCAAGTAGCAATGGAGCGCTGGCCTGTATTTATCCTGGCACTGCAAAAGTGACTGCTG
>NW_010410124.1:0-25852 GCF_000710305.1 Buceros rhinoceros silvestris | reverse complement strand
TGAACCAGTTTGTTCTGTTCAGTGCCGGTGACTGTTGATCACTGGAGCTCTGTTTAGTATGACAGTGTATTTAAGTAGATGACATCCAGTTCAATATTTAATTGTCTTCTGACAGCGTTAACCTGCAGACACCCGCTAACCATGCTGAAACCTCAGGAGAAGCTGTGTTCTACACAGGCTGCTGAGACTGACCGGAATTTCTGATAATCCTCTGACTCCGAGGGATGCGTAAATGATAAATGCTTTCTAACAAGAGGACGTTGTTTGTGGCCCCATTTCATATGATATCTTATCATAAAGACAAGATCATCTTCACCCATCTTAGAGAATTTGTGATGCTAGAGTAAAAGATACCAAATAGAGGTACTGGTGTTAGGAAAGATGTTTTCCAGTACCTTGGCTATGCTGCTGGCCTGACCTCCCTCATTTTTATTCCTCCCTCCCTTGCCTCTGAAAGTAAAACCGACACATGTTGTTTGAGTAAATGCATTAATTGGAAACTCGTGTCAGATGTGTGCCTTAAGTGAAAACTGATTGGTTTTCAAGATAATGAAAGCAGAAAGCTGTTTTTATATGTCAGTATTCAACCTTACTCCTACAAATACTTTTCTGATTTAGTGTGAAATGTTTATGTATTTAAAGTTTGGGATTTTCCCTGTTTAAAAGCGTAAACATGCAGGTGATGGCAGGACTTGCGTCTTCCTAATGGAAGGGCAGAACAGAAGGATCCAGTCAACTTTGTGCACAATTTAGAAAGAAAAATATTTCCAGGGGCCTGACCACTGAGTAGCCCAAGCAAGTATGAAAATCTGACTTCGGATTTTGGTGAGAGGGTTCCACAAAACTGTGTGTGGAGCTGCTTAAACATAGCCAGGTTAAAGAGTATTCCCATTCCTTCTAGCTGGAGATGCAAATCTGCAGCCTGGTAGTGACCGTGCTCTCAGTTGTACCAATACAATGGTTAATGAAGCTCTTCTGTAAGCTGAATGGGTAAGAATTTGCTTTGGACTGAAATGCAGTCAGACTTTCCTGGGAGTGAGGGAAGGAGGGAGGCTTGTTTTCCATCATCCAGATCATTTCACAGGATGTGTTATGTGATTCTCCAACGCCTGAAATATACATAATTGTCCTTTAAAGATCACTGCAAGTGTTCGTTCTTTTTTAGTAAGTTCCCTACGTTCTTGTTTAAAAACCTGATCTCTAACCGTAAAAAGAGCACACACATAAAATATTTTAAAATGCTAAATAGTCATATTTTGCTGAGGAGGAGTATTTTTAGGTTTTCTTTCATTCATGCTCTATTTTTCTCTGATTTTTATTATTTTACTGCCAGCTGTACTTAAGGTTTCTGTTCAGACTTCCCTGGACCACCATGAATAAAGTGGATGCCGTGGTAAAAGAAGGGTGGGAACCGCTCCTAATTTCCCAAAGGTTAAGAAGTTCAAGTGGCTTCCTTAGGTATCCCATAATTAGAGGAATCTTCCAAATAGTTGGTGAAAAATAGTTGTAATTGAGCTGCTTTTTCAAGTGTTCCCCCCGGAGCAGGTAGTCAGCCTGCTCAATAGTCTTATTCACTGACCTTACTACCTGCTGTGGTTTGGCCAACTGGCACGGAGTTGTTTTTAAACTTTCATGTTTAAAAACAGGTGCCAACGTTGGGGGGATGGGGGGTGAAATCCAGACTTTTATAGCCAGAATAAATAGAAGGTGTCTGAGTTCACTTTAAAAATAAGGGATTTGTTTGGGTTTTTAAGTCCAGTGTTTTAAATATTGCTGTTTGCTTTTCATTTGTTGAAATTGAAACTTAGGAAGGTGCTGTTAAGTGGGTGCATGTGAACTTCCTATACTCTCTCCCTTACCCAAACTAAGCTTGAGTATGTGGAGCCTAATTGTTCCTGATGCTTATTAATAGGACTGGTTTTAGTTTCACTTAGCCGGGATTGGGTTTTTACAAGCAGTGCATTGTCATGAAGGAGAGTCATAATTACCTGCTAATGAAGTGGCTGCTTGTATTATTACAGAAAATGTGTCAGGGCTGAGGAGTTTTATAGGTGACGCTTACTGTATTGCCTGACTCAAATCCACAAGCTTCCATGTCTTCTGCGTTTCATAGGAGAAAAATCACATGAATGTGAAGGATGATTTTTTTTTTATTATTTACTTTAACCTGCAGGGTCTCACATTCAAAGATTTGAGGATTGAAAGATAGTTACAGGGAAGTGGTTCAAATGTAGAGCAGGTAAATACTTACCAAACTACTGGTACAAAAAATTTTCATGTTACCGGGGGAGGATAGGGACTCCTGAACTCATGACAGTCAGCCTGACCAAACTGGCAGCTTGTTTCCAACGGCGGTGCTTTCTGACCCTGCAGTTACTGTGGTAAATGGTGGAAAAATAAAACTGAAAGTTGACCTCCTGTTGGTGATGCTAGATGACTTCTGCATGCATTGATGGTGTGATGTAAGCAAGGTTCTCCACAGAGACAATGGATAAGGGCCTGATGTATTTCTGCTGCGTACAGAAGTCAAAGCGGGTAACTTTGCAAACAGAAATTAAGTGCTTTGAGATTTTAAGTGTGTTACTCTTGAATTTAGGTGTGCAAGTTCCACTGAAGTCATTAAACCTTTCTGATCATCTACAGCAAATTGGCTGTGCTTTTGACTTTGCAATTGTCACAGCTTGAGAATATAGCTGTGGAAAGGTCGTGGCTGCTTGGACTATATGTGGTTGAAGTGCTGAAATGTGAATGAGTTTAAGCCTTAATGGCTTTACTAAAGATCAGAGAAGTTGAGAACTGAAGAACACAAATGCCAGATTGCCATCTAATTCCGTAACAGATGAGCTCTTGTTTTCTGTGTGATCTGTAACCAATAGCCAGGGTTTGTTCTTCAAACTGTTTCTCTGGCAGTGCTTTAGCTAGGGATGTAGATACAGGTAAAGGCTCTGGGACACCTTTTGTCAAACTTCTCATGGTCTGTAAGCAAGGAGCTGGTTGCTGTGCTGTCAGCACCTGCTGCCAATGACATATGCTACAGCAGAAGGCTGATACCAGATTTCAAGGAAGATTTTTCTGGCGTGCTAGCATTGCTACAGTGGAAGCAATTGGAAGAAGACTTCCACCAATCTGCAATAACCAGGATGAAGAGTTAGGATCTTGAAACTGGGGTGATAAAGAGTCATGTAGGTTAGGAAATGGAGTATGGAAGGAGTTGTTTATCTGTGTTACAGAGTCCAGATTGTGGTGTGGTGTCTGAATTCTAGGGTTATCTCATGCAACATCTTTCTTGAGGAATTCTTTTAGGACCTGCGGGTTTCCTTAGTAACAAAAGATCAAGGACGAGGAGGGAGGACACTGCAACTTCTGATGCTCAGCTTGTCTGTTTCACGATCAAACTTTCATGAAATGGGAAAGACCACTGAGCAGTTTACTGTCCTAGGTGAGCGTAAGCCAATGGTATACACAAATTCAAGAGAAATATAAATGGTGTTTGGGTACAGCTGAGTGGGAAATTAAACCACCTCAAACATAGGCACATTAACCCAGCCTTTCTGGCTGTGTTCAGGCTGTTGGACCTTAGTGCTGAAAAGCTAAAGCGGTTTTACTCTACCTAGCAGTCTGGCTGCCACCGGTGTTGAGAGTAAGGTGGGGTAAATGCCTCATGGTTAGCTTGCACTGTGGTCCCGGCTGTTGGAATGAGCAGTCTCCATCTGCGACTAGTTTTGAGGTTCTGTACTGTGCATTTGCATCTTAGGCATCCTCACGGGTGCTCTCATTTTGCTGGATGTTATACTGTTGTGACCGAGGTTTAAAACTCGCTGTAGCTGAAGTATGAAACTGCTGTGGTTTCATTTTAGTCTCGCTACTGAATGGATTTAGTAGGTCTGTACAACACTTAAAAGACAACTTCAAAAAACTTGTGGCAAATGAAGTCTGTTGTCCAAATTGCATTAGTTCTGTATTTCTGATGAGAGCTTTAAAATTGATTTTTTTTCAAATGTACTTTTACTGGCTGGGGAGTGTATCTAAGCATTGCAGCTACAGTACTGAAATATAAAGGGGGGAGAAATGATCAAGATCTGTAGTGAACATCTACTCCAAGTATCTCGGAGTTCTTTACAGATTCGCCTTTGTTTCGACAGAAACAAAGAGGGCTGTAACCTGAACAAGCGGCTGTCTTCCCCAGCACGTATTCCAAACTCTTCGAATGATGCAAAGATCTGTCCCCTGCAAGGTCTAGGCTCCAGTTTGAAAGCCGGTATAACGACTTGTCTGCAGAGGAAAAAAATACCGTGTGATGATTAGGAGAACTTTCTAATGGGTGGAAGGTAAACGATGAAGTTTCTGAGACAGCTTGCCATGTTACTCTGAATTATTTTTGAAACAAAAAAAGTGTGCCATCTGAGAAGCTAGAGCTAAAATGAATGCTGTTACTTGATATGGTATCTACATTTTGCTTGATATATTTTCTTCTTGCTAGCTTTTTTTTTTTCAAGGTACTTCACATTTTTTGGGTAAGTGAGAAATAGTCTTCAGTATTAGATTTAGATGCAGAAGAATGAAAAATACCCTTATATACAGAGGATCCAGCCGCAAGTTCAGCAGAAGTTATAGGAATGAGATTTGGCATTTGGTTTTTGGATTGAAACCCTTTCATTTACCATCGTGAAATATTTTTATATAAAGCTGAGCATCTTTAAACTTCCTCCTTTTTTTCAGGACCTAAACATAACATTGTTTTTCCGTTGAGATATGAGGTCACCAAGAACGCGTGTTAGGTCGTTCAGAGAGAGCTTATTGTTTCAGGAAATGGACCACCTGTGTCTATAGACCTATGGTGGGCCATGTTTGCTTACCTACGGATGAGTAAAAGTAAAATTAACCTTAGCAGCTTATTTCCCTCTTGGTTCCTTTTTATACCTGTCTAAATCCAGGTCTCTCCTGGTATGTCCTGTGTACAGAAATTGTATTGGGTTTCAGAGTCGGATTCCACCCTGGGCTGTGCTGATGACCACGGAATGTTTACGTGAGCTCTGCTAAGTGTCTGGCAGACCTGTCCCTCTGAGGCCTTTGTGTGGTACTCTATCACGGAGACACTCATGTCATTTAGAAGAGGGATTTTTGTTTGTTTGTACACCAATAGTTTGCAGGTACTTTAAGAGAGAGTATATTTAGGCCAGTCATGTAGGGAGTGTCAATACTGCTTGGAAACAGCGCTGGCAGGAGCACGAGCAGAATTTCTCTGATATGTGAAATAATCTCTGTGCTACCTTAAACTATTTAAGAGTAGTTATAGGATAATTTTAGTTCCTTTTCCAGTTTCTAGGGGTCAAAAATGCCAGATAAAGATAAGACAAACTTTTGCGTGGACAAAGGGAGATCTGTTTCACAAATTCAACAGGGGGAATAGACATGGTTTTGTTATGTTCTTTCTAAAACTGCTTTGGAATATTTAAACTTCTACCAGATCACCTTTTAGAAGCAGAAAAAGAACTTGCTGTAAAGATTCATATTCTCTAAGAAAACAATCTGTAAGCTTCCGGAGATTTTGATTAGAAGCTGTCACAGTGATAATACCTGTGAATCTCCAAGTTAAATGGTCTCATGGGAACTCAGGATCTTGGTCTTAAATGAAAAGAGAATGAAAAGTCAAAAAAGAATCATAGAGGTAAAGGCTGGCATTATCTATTTTGGTTGAGGGTTCTGCAACCTCAAGAGTAGAGACCAAGTTAACATTGCGGTGTTTTTAAATTGTCCTTCTCCTGGAAGACAGGGGAGGCAGCACTACCACCTGGGTCTCAAGAAGCTGCTCATTAAAGATCACGGCACAGCAGCCTGTGAGGTCAAATACTCCTTTTTTAGGCAGTGGGGTCTATACTAGTTTATGCAGATGTGCATCAGGAGGCCTCTGATTTTTTTTTAAAGGGTATGTATGGCCTAAATCTGTATTTCACAGAAAATGAATTTATAAACAGGGTCTAAGAACCTAGTTCTGAGTTTCTGTAGTCAAACTTCCGGCCCATCAAAACTCTACCATCTCCCTGTATCCCTACAGCACTTTACTTCTGCATTTGTGCCAGCAAACGGCACGTAAGAAGCATCTCAGCTTTTTGTTCCTGTGCTTAGAGGACAAAGCAGATGTGGTTATATTCTGCTACAGCCTCTCTCTGAAAACAGCCCATTTCTTTTGGAGAGTGATCCTTAAAGCAGCTCAGTAGGTGTGAGGTCTCAGGGGGCAACCCTATAGCTGCCAAACTCTACTAAGTCTTTATTGTGCAAATGCGGTCTGAAATTTGTAGTAATTGTATAGAATTTTATGGCAGTGGCAGAATGGGTATTTTGCACATTACACTGATGTGTGACAAATTCCAAACCTGTGGAAAGAACGGAGGGCTTGAAGCTGCTTTGCAAGATGGAACTAATATTTTATTAGTATAATATACATATTTATTCTAATATTTTCGTTAGAGCATGGACGAACAGTTTTATACAAATTTTTGGAAAAAGCAAAAGCCTAAGGAATAAGAAATTGGAGTTGGAATGGTGAAAACTTGGCAATGTTTTAATTGTTTGAAAACCTAATCTTGAGGAAATCTCACACTTCCCACTAGATATTGAGCAAAACATGTTGTAACATCAGGTAATTATTTTAATGATTAATCTCTTTTCTCTTATGATTCAGGGTATCAGTTTTTTGTTTTGAGGAAGACTGCTTTCACAGCCTTTACTTTTTATTATTATTAATATTAAAGACATAATATTTAGTAGTAGTATTATTAAAAGCTGATTAAAAACTGGTGTTGAAAGTGCTGTGTATTAAGACTAAATTACTATAAACTAAAATCTTCACAAATAAACCCAAGAATACAACAGCTTCAAATGGGTTCTGTATAATTCTGTATCTTAAAGCATGGTCACTTCTTATCTCTGCATTCTTTCTCCTTACTGATACTTGCCGCCTTCTGAGAACCTCTTGCCAAACAGTTCCTAAGAGGAGCAAACCAGTGCTCCGGAAAAGTTTAAATTCACAAGTACACCAGCTTCGGGCTCGCCATCTCTTCCCAATGGGATTTCTCTTCTTCATCCCAATCATTTACAAAGGTAGCATCTGCAGAATTTTCAATGTCTCGTCTTAAATCTTTCCAGTTCAGCAGAACTGAAGATCATCTGAGTTTGAGTGCTAGCTTGGATGTCCTGGATAAAAACTAAGTTTAAATTTCTCACTCATTCTGCTCATACACACACAAAAAAAGAACAACCTGCTTTTTGGCTCTTAGTTCCAAGCAGCTGCAGAGTGACACGGGCTTGTGCTGAAATGCTTCTGCTGTGGTGACAGCCCAGGAATGCTGTCTGCTCCATCAGGTCAGCTGGGGAATTCAGGGAACTTTCCTTTTGCTTATATCTGTGAACTGGACAGGAGCTTTTTCCAGCAGGAAGCAAATATGGATATTTTTATGATAGGCCACTCGTTTCAGGTTTCCTCCTCCAGTTACTCAGTTACTTGTTTTCTTCAATTTTATTTAAACTCCGTGAGACTGGAGAGCCTTCTTGCTGTCTGAGAAATCACTACCACGTTTCCCAATAATTCTCTGAAGTCTTAACGTGTGTCTCCAGCTTATACTCCCTTGAGCAAAACATAATTTTAAGTATTTTCAGTGGCTGAAGCCAGACTGGGTCATTCCAATAATTTATTCACACTGTCATAACACAAGCCAAAGCAGCTTCTGTTTGTGCCCAAAGCACATCTTTAAGGACATAACGTGCTAACCTTTATTTAGCTGTGGGTTACTCTGGTTACCTCACACACTGCTCCTGATCCTCAGGAGGAGAATTCCTACTCCACACCACTCAGGGCTGCTCCCTTCAGTCACCTCATCTTCCGAATGTTTGGCAGTTTTGTTTTGTTTTATTTTCAAATGTGAATTCTGCATTACGAGTATTGTGCAGTACCCCTCTGGTATGCAAGGAGAAGCGATCTCCGTCAAACGAGATGGCTTTGTTTGGATTTGGGAGAATCTAAGCATCAGGAGCTATTACAGATGGCTGCTATGATAGTGGCATTTATGGGATACACAATCTGTCCTGTATCTCCAGAGGAACTTGATTTCTCTTAGTTGAGTATTTTGAGAACGCTTTGCTCTCCCTCTCAAATACTGCTGTAAAAGCCAGGTCAGTGGTTCTGTTTTCATACGTTTCTTTTCCTTTGGATCAGATTTTTATCCTGTCATCTTCCCGCTTGTTCGGATACATTATATATTGTGTCTTTTGGATACAGCACATGTGTTGCTATTACTATATGTAATGTATATATCTGCATATACTATATATAAGTATATACTAATTGGATAATAGACTTTTACAAATAAGCTTTTTTTTTTATAAAAGTCATTTTTTTATGTATATGGCGATTAAAAGTTTTCTAGCACGACCTAATTTTCAGTATTTCCTTCCATCACCATTTTCAGGCCATACATAAAAAATCATAATTTAAGTTTTTATTATGAAATATTCATTAGTTTGGGTAAAGTGATGTAAAAAATTAATCCAGACAAAACTGTGAAATTGCGTAGCAAGTATATAACCATTTATTTCTAATCTGTGAATTCAACTAGTTCCTGACTTAAAAAACAACTTTTCTACTAACTGACATCCAAGAGCTATCTGTCAGTGCTAAACAAGCTATAATTCTTATTTTACAAGAATTCTATTTAACCTGTTTATCTGCAAATTCGAAAGAAGGAGGAACATTTTTTCCTTATCAGCGGAGGACCATTCCTTGAACTAGTCTTGAGCCTTTGCCCTCAAAATCTTTGCGTTTTCAAGTATCTTCTTTTTTCTTTTTCTCCGAAACAGTTTTAAACAATGTAATCACCTTTTGAGAATTATTAATTAATGCTTTTATGTATTGACCTCCGTTAACTCACTCCTTATGCTTCAGAACAGTGTTGTTTCCAAAAGCGGAATTACAGATAGTGTCAGAATTATTTCAGGCTCTGTACACTACAGCTCCTCTCCTCTGCAGGTGTTGGCGAGCAGAATGACAGACTGTTCCATTCACCAGAGCAAATGTCCAGACTTGCCCCCTGCATCTGTAAGTAGAGTCCGTTGGATCCTGACTTTGTCCATGTTGGCAAAGTCCTGCCCTTGTCAAAGGTTTCCTATAGGATAGTTTGCTAAATTAGTCTGAAGTGTATCCTTCAAACTGGAAAATGAGTTTAAACAGGAAAGGCTAAGGTAGAAATAAGGCTGTGGCAGCAAATACAAGTCAACAAAGGAATGCTGTCAACCCTGGCGGGCCCAAAGCCTACCTGACCTACATGAAGCCGTTCACAGTGTTCCTATTGACAGATGCATGGCTGAACTTCCATCTGGCAAGTTCTGCTGAGAGACACCAAAACAGCTGCGCAAGTCAACAAAGGAATGCTGTCAACCCTGGCGGGCCCAAAGCCTACCTGACCTACATGAAGCCGTTCACAGTGTTCCTATTGACAGATGCATGGCTGAACTTCCACTTTTTTTTTTTTTTTTTTTTTACCAGAGGAGTGGATATAAAACCCTTTCTGTTACTTGCCAAATGCACATGAATAAATTTGGGATGCCTCTTTCTATTTGAGACCGTGGTAGCAGGTTGTACTTTTCCTCTGGCTGTCGTTATTAACTCTTCAGGAGTGCCACAGCACATCTTCCATCTAGTTGACCCTGTACTTCCATTTGAGTTGTTGGGAGGTTGATTCTTCTCTAGCAGCTGCAGGTTTACAGGAGGATGCTCCTTGGCATATTTCACGCCTCTGGCCAGCAAATTCTACTTTTTTGATATTTGGGGCTCTAAGCACATTGGACATGTCTATCCAGCTGGCACCAGACCCTTGCACTTCTGTAGAAGCTGGCTGGATGCGAGGCAGGCCTCAGCTGGAAGTTACGTGATTGTCCTCAAGTGGTGCAGCACCTGAACACTAACACATGTGCTAGTGAGGGGACATTCATGCTAATGCAGCAGCTTCTAGGCCACTACTGCTTTGTGTGCAGCCAGCCCAGGGTGTGAGCAGAGTCTGGCTGCACCTGCCTGCGTAGGTCTCTCTGCTGCGTCCAACAGCTTGTGCAGAACTGCCAGTTCTGGTCACCTAAAAATAAATTATCATGTTGCTGCAAAAAGAAATAGGTGTACTGTTACAGAATATGAGAAAAGTGGAAAAAGGATGCTGCTGGAAAGGGAAAAGAGCTTTTTTCTTTTACACCAAACTATTTCCATCAAAATGCCAGAGCGTACAAAACTGGGAATTGGCAGGAGCCACCTCCACGCGGCAGTTCTCTGTTGGACGCGTTGGAACGTAGCTTTGGCGCTGGGTGAGTGGGGAGGCTGGAAATCCTATTGCATGTGTGCTTAATGATTTCGAACAGAACTTCTTCGTTCTGAACTTCAAAGCGTGGTAGTTGGCATGTGGCAAAGGGTAAGGTCTGTGACAAAGAGGCATAACTGATGATGGAGTATGCTGTGAAGCCGTGGATCCGGAGAGGGTGGCTTTGGTGTCGGTTACAGTGCGTTCCTAGAACTTCACTTGGTGATTGAGTGATTTTCGAAAAAGTGAGAGATAAATACTTCCACACCCATTGGAAAAGCAGATATTTTCCTTTAAGTAGAGAACATCTGTTGTAGTTAAACATGTGTATGAAATACTTTTTTCTAAGAAACCAGAGCTACGGTAGTTTTTACAAACAGTAAAGACTGTAAAGAGGACAAGAGTCCTTATGAATTAAAGGTCCCCTTCTGTACAGAAAATAAATGCTTCTTTTGTATCAGCAGAGATTTTGCCATAATCTCCATGACTCGCACAGATTACAAAAACAAAACAAAACCCACCCACAGCTTCAGCCCCAAGAAGAACTCTAGAGCTGTTGTCTCTCCTCATTTTAAATAGACGTAGTTTGTGTTAGTATTCTGGAAATGTAGGTGTATCAAAAGCCCTGCTTTACACACCAGACAATGTGAACGGCCAAATATTTGTGTAAGTGACATTAGGTAGCATTAGTCTTTGTCTCCAAAAAAGGCTAGTCCAGCTAATAGTACAAGAGCCACCTTCTTTAGCTCAAAAGTTGACTCATGCTTTTAGTTCCTGATTCAGCTGAACAAGTTCTGCTTACAGCACACGAACAGCCCCATGTAATCACGCAAACTGCTCACATGGCTCAGAGAATGATTATCTTTATGGTTACTATGATGGTGCTTTTTTTCCTTCCATAAAGAAGGTCAAGAGTCACAGAAGACAGTTTAATTTCCCTTTTAAATATATGTTTGATGCTCTACTGATAGAAGCTTTATTTTTTTTTCTTTCAGTTAGATAAATAGGTACAGCTCTACATCAAAAAATGTGGAGGAACAGAAAACGCTATAAATATGCCTGAGGACATAACTCCTGAGGAACAGGAGAGCTTTGATGCTGGCAATGTTGGCTGCAACTAGGTGTTTTATACTAGCCTGACTTAATTCAGTGGTGTATGGATTCCACTCCACCCTCCCCTCCCCACCCCCACCCCCAAAAAAGTGTTTAGTGCTGCTGCAACTTCATACCTACTTCATTTTATGAATTTCCAGTTCATCTTTGCATAATTTTCACCCTGTCATGGATTAGTTAAAGCTTTCAAAATAGCCTAAAGAGAATGTCCAGCGTTGTTTCACAAGGCTACTAATGCAGTGTTAGAAACGGGCTGTTTTGCCTTGAAAGAAGAGCCGAAGCAGTTATATGCAGGATGTGATTCTTTTTCTGTGAATGGAGATAAAAGTGACATGGCTGATGAAGTGAGCTGTCCGCAAATGTTATTATATTCCTCAGAAAATTCTCCCTCTCCTCAAATGGACAGACATCTCAATAATGTTTTAAAATCTGGATTTCTTTTTAAAAAGCACTTTTCATTCAAAAAACCTTTTGCTGGGAAAGCTTTCTAGTATGTTTTTCCATTGCACTCTTTCTTCTAAATATTATTATGAACGGCTGAGAAGTTTGTAGCTTACTTTATTTCATATGGTCTTCATTTTCTCTTACTACAAGCAGATTAAATTTTGTGTGTGTGTACGAGCATGTATGCGTATTTATAGTGAGAGAGAGAAAGGAGGGCAACCTTCAACCTGGAAAAGATCGCAGAAGACTCGGAAAATATGTTCCCATCACTAATTCAGCCACTCCAGCTTAGTTATACATGGTCAAGTGGTACTTTTCTCTTTCCGAAGTGGCCTCTGCCTGTGAAGCACTGCATGTTTACTTTGGCTGCAGCAGCTCTAAGCAAGTTGCGGTACAAGGGGCGGACAGTGCCAAGTTAGTTGAAAGGTCTATGAAAGGATCGTAAAGTGGGCAAGGAAGAACAGAGCTACTTAGTGATTTGAACTCCAAGTATTAAAATATGGCTCTGCTTTCTGAGGTAGTACAGAAAACCTATTTTTTCCTAGTTGAGAATGTATGATACCATTGGCAGATGGCTGTTGATTCTTTGTGGACTTAGAAGAAATCATTATCTTCTTAAAAGTAGAACTATTGAAACTTATTCTCTTCTATAGACCTATTTTGTTTACTTTGCAATTTGTGAAAGAAAAGGAGTAAAATTCATATTAACACTGAGGATGAGGAAAATATTTAAATTATTTACTTTGGTTTGAGCTTAGCCTGGGAGGATACTGGTTTTTCGGAAGCTGGAATGCAGTTGTTTTTCTTTTGTTTGCCCAAGGACTGAAGCCCACAAATCATGGCAGGTCAGCTGGTCTGCAAATAGCTTTTAATTTGTAATGCCTAATGCATGAATTGGTGGGTTTTTTCATTGCATTTTGAGTTTCAGCTTAGATTTTTAAAAATTACGTGATGAAATACAGAAATACATGATTTCCACCAAACAACTTATAAAAAGGAACAAGACATGTATCTGTGTCTAGAGCTGAGTAACAGTTAGTCCCTTCTGGTTTTCCTTCCTTTGCACCTCTTTGTCACTGTCACATACCTTCCACCTTCTGTTTTCTTTTGGTTTTAATAATTTTGTTCAGATTGTAATTTCTCATTGTCAGCAACGTATTTTATTATAGCCGCCTTTTAAAATCTGCCTTAATTTTCCTACTTTCCTATATGCAATAGTATTTCTACATGGTATCACATAATTACAGGTGTAATTATCGCATTGTCTGCTTGTGTATGCTCAAGGATAAAACAGAAACGAGCCATATCTCTTGTAATCCGTTTGACTACACAGAACAAAATGAAAATAGAACCTTGTTGGAATTGTTCGTGGAGCACTTTTATGTCATTATTGTAAATATAAGAAATCTGCTCCTATATTCCATTGGTTTACATGGTCACAGGTTGATGCATAATGGACAAGAGACATTATGTTCGGATGAAGCAGAAACATTAACACTTTTTCAGAACTGAAGAGCAATGTGGTTGTAAGTGATAGTAACTAATAGGCAATTTTGCTTTAAACTGGTTCATCATAACAGTAAAAATCCTCTGCATGACTTTTGAACAACCTTATGCCCAATTCCTGATGTCAGTAGGACAGAGAAACCATACAAAGGTATGTAGTGGACTGAGAGCTCCACTGCTGATCACAGCACACCCGAGCCACCCTCTCAAAGCAGTTTCAGCACCCTCTGGTACCATTTGACTATTCATATTCAACATAAAGATTATTCCTTATATTCCTTTACATTATCCTTTCTTGTTATAGTAAGAGAAATCAACAGAGAAGACCTGTTCATACGCAGGTGTCGCCACAAGTAACAAACAAGCCAGGGTTTATCTTCCTCCAGACTAGAAATCTCTTTCAAAGGAAAAAGTGAAAGCAAAGAGCAAGAAGAATATATACCTGAGTGCTGAAAGTATTCTTACGTTTCTGTCTGAAACTGAAGGTGTCTCTGGTTAGTTCCCACAGATAGAACAGTGTGATTACCTTCGATAACTCAACCTACAATTTCATATCTGTTCTACTGCAGGAGTTTAAGCATTTAACACAGAACATGCCATCTGCGTGGGACAGCAGAGACTGTATTTACCCTTTGACCACTGGAGTATCAGATCCTTGCCCTTTTATTTCCCAGTAGCGCCTGTTTTTATGAGTAGTACCGGTTGGGTTTAGATGTAAGGATGGCAAAAAGGGGCTCTCAGTTTACACTGTAGTAGCGTGATTTGTTTCGCAAAAGGAATTTTCTTTAATAAGACAAAAACAGGAGCCAAGGGAGGTAATATCTTCAGCATTTGTGTCATTTGCAAGTTTCTTTCCATATGTTAAAAGTGCTCCAGGTCTTTTTCTTTGTAATATAATGCTGTTTCCTAATTTAATAACTTTCAAGATAATCTTTGGCCTAACAAATGATTGCAATAAACCTAGGAAAACAGTAACACTAAGAAACATTTTTGCAAAAATTAACTTTAACACCTAAAATGCCAGGAGAACTTTATTCGAAATGTGACATCTGTCTAAATTTTTAAGCATCTGTCTTATTTTTAAGCAATGACTTTAAATAATTTCACGTTACACACAATATCTTTATCAAGCGCATATTTTAATACCTCCTAAGTTACATCCCCTACATTTCTGCAAGATATGAGCTTCTTTCTTTCTCAGTGACCCTTTCCCTGCCTCCCAAGGTGTTCATAACCATTGGAATGTCTTCTCTGTGTTTCCAGGGGTATGTACTTGGAGGTTGACGGTGTGTACTGCTGTGGTCTGTTAATTCAGAGACATTTGGAGGCAGAAGGATAAGCCGCCTTCATGTAGGTAGAGTCCAAAGCACAATGCTAACTGTCATAGGTCAGCTTCTGTGCTTTAATTCTGGGACACGCCGTGCATCAAAACAGCTGTGTGTGAATGTATGCTTAGTACCTGTGGTAAATGTGAAATCATGAGAGTAATTAATTACAGTCTTTATGTTTATGGGCTGAACCCAAGTTTCACAACTGAGCCCATGTAGTGGACTGCTGCCACCAAAGGGTCAGCTTCTCTGCCCTAGCTTCCCCCTCCTGTGCTCTCCTTGTTCCCTTATGCCATGTGTGGTGATTGTCAGGTTCTTCTGAGACCTCCTTTAGCTGAGGTAGCTAAAACTAAGCAACTCTGTTTGCTGCTTTAGTTTTCTCCTGTTTTAGAAAATTAAAGAGCATTACAGATATGTGTCATCAGCATTGAACTGAGGAGTGAGCAGAGGAGGAACAGGTCCGTAAATCACTCAACGTGTTTCATAGCCCATATTTTTAATTCAGGTCTTTGGCACTGGCCATGAGCACAATAGACAGTTACCTCAGCTTACTGAGTGGTGTGATTTTTTTTTTTTTTTTTTTTTTTTTTTTTTTTTTTTTTTTTTTTTTTTTACCTACATCTTGCATGTGAAGCAGAGCCTTTTGTGCCCTTATATGGTTAGAAGTAAACTGAAGCCCTGAAAGTGAGCCATGTTGCAATTTATCTTTTATAACTTTACAAGGTTGATTGTATCAATGCACTCTAGATATTTGAAATAATTTTGGATTACTTAGTGGTTTGGGGCATCTTGATTTAAAATGTGATGTGCTCCAGGAAATCAAACCAGGCTTGGTTCAGGTCTATGATAGCCAATAATTTCAAACTGCTTCATACTGGAAAACAAGACTGGAGAGAAGTCTGTGTTGGAGGAAGGGAGTCCAGTGAACATGGGTAGACCTGAAGCATTTCCTCCCCTTTGGCCTAAAAATAGCCAAATCAGTTTAGAGGAAATCTTGGGAGGCAGCAAAAAAACCCACCTGAAACTAACAAAAAAACAGAAAACAAACCACAAGTATGTCGGGTACCCATTCAAATCTTATTTAAAATAAAAGAAAAATAGTGTCAGTTTTCAGTGCAGCCTCAGTTTTATAGCTGTGATAAGCTGCTTCCCCTGAGGAGAAGGTAATTTTCATAACCCCACTATTACACTTTTCACGTAGATATATTTTCAGTGTCTTTAAACAATAAGAGCAGACATCAAAGGAGATGAAAGAAAATGAAGTCTTTTCAATCTAGTTTTTCAGCGGTTATTGCCTTTTGCTGTTGTAAGCGTTACAGGCTGCTCTGGAATATTTTAAACAGAATTCTTTTGAACACTCAGAAAATATTCACTGTTGGTAATTTGTTGAAAGATCAGGCTAGTAAAAATCTAACATGATTAATCTGGGAGACAAGTAGTGTTTCTTTCAACTGCCTTAACGAGTAGGACAAAACCCCCATGCAAAATGCATCCCCTTGGCAATGGGAGTGAATTACAGCAGAAAGAGTTTCCGATTGTGTACCTTGCAGGAAGGAATATTAACGCATTTGAAGGCACAGCTGAATCATTCTGCGATTCAAGCAGTGAATTTCACGAATGGAATACTTAGTGCACGTTGAACATTTTGTATCATTTCCTGAGACATGAATGGAATGTCTTTTTCCGACTTGCAGTAGTGTTTATTGCTCGATTATTCAATCCTTGCTAGTATAATCACAAATATAAGCAAAACCCCGCCTATTTTATAAAGCATCTTGTTTTACATAATAAACATACTCTTCTTCTTAGAAAACACACTATTGGATTTTTTTCTTTAAAAAGGTTTGAGGGAGAGTTGCAATTGCTATGTATTTTTATCATCAATTTAGTTCCTTTTCAGTGTCCAGTTACAGGAATTCGTGTTTGTCCTACCTTTTAGTTGAACGAAAGCTGTCCCTCAATAGAGGGAGTGTCTGCTTGCCAGCTGTCACCGCAAGTCCCTGCTCTCTTAACTCGAAGGTGCTCCTCTCGCAGCAGGCGTGGTTCGCAGGAGGGCTCAGCAGGCATTTCAGAAGAGTTAGGAGGAGGCAGCCCTCTCATTCAAAAAGAAATATTTTTTTTTGGTGGCTTTTGGACTTTTTAACTTATTGAAAAGCTGAGCTGAGTCATATGCTGGCTACTGAGTGACGGGTCTGCCTTCTGATTCAGTTCCAGGAGACAATAATTTTTTGTTTCCCAGCAGAAAATGGCTTTGTATGAGAGGTGGAAGGGGATTGAAGATTCTCACAGATTTAACCCCCGTGTTCTTATTTATCTGTGTTATAGAGGACGTGAAATTTATTTGACGTGTCTGTCTAATGGGCTGGGCTTTTTGGAGAGTAGAAACCAAATTCTGTTACATTCTGTACTCTGTAAAAATTGCTTGTTAGGAGAAAAAGTTACAGCATTTTCCTGTGTTTGTCACTCTACTCATATTCCTGTAGCAGAACTCAGATTTCAGAAAGGGGAGACAAGCTTCCTAGAGGATCTTACAAATGCCTTCGTAAGGCATTCTTCTGCTTCCATGGATGTACAGGTCAGATAACATATCTGTGCATTTTTTCCCTATGAAGGAATGATAGGTAAGTCCAAGGTCTTAGTGTTTCCTGGAACCCCGGAGAATAATCTCAAACCAAGATCTTTTCTTCCTTTCTGTTACTACTACTGAATCTAACTCAGCTGTTGGATTTGGATGATTTGAAAATCCCACCTTTTAAACACTGGTTTCAAGCCTCCGATAGTCCCATGCCAGCCTTTCAGAGATGACTGTGCTGTGCTTTGTTGAATCTGTGTTTTACCTCTCATTCGTTGACTTTTTGTCCTAAAAGGTACCTAAAGGTACCTCTTACGCTGGTACTTACATTAAGCATAAACAGTTTTTTGTTATCAGAGGAAGAAAACCTTGCTTTTGGAGTACATTCAGTCACTGCCATACCCTTGAGAGGAAGAAAAAAGCATTAGAAAGTTAAGTATAAATCTTGAAGATGACAGTGCACAGTGTGAATTACCATCATCTCCCTTGGTTGAGGCACATTTGTCTTCTCTACAGTCGCTGTTTCATTTTGACATTTCTCTCATGTGAGACTTGTACCTACATCTTAAGAGTGCATCTCACAGACCCTTAGAGTTATGTTACTGTGCTATTTTAAAACGCAGTATCAGAATAGTTTTATACTTCTGTTAATTTATATAGACAACTCGAATTGTCATGTTCCCTGCACCTTCATTTCAGAGATGTTTGAAACCGTTTTTCAAAATTTAGTGCAAAGTACATCAGAATTTAGATATCAAAATTACAAGCAGCTCCATGACCTCGAACTTTTATTTGCAACAATATAGGTAATACTTTTTACTTCTGATTCTTTTCCGTGTGTAGCTAAAATCTTGTGAGATCAGTTTGTCTGCAGCTTTTGATCCTGCTCCATGGAGGGTGTTTTTTGAGAGCTGCTTGTCTGCCTGATTTATTTCGGTTTAATAAGAGTCTGCCTGCTCTAAGAAGGAGCAAGCTTCTGAGATGGTATTAACTTTATTCCCATTGCAAGTCAGTTATGGCTGAAATGAAAAATCATTTGGGTGAAAATTTTAGTTTAGTGCCATAGAGAAGACCAAGCGGGAATGCCCATGTCAGGGCGTTGCTGCTCTGGAGACAGCGATCCCATTCATTTTGGTGGTGTTCTTGGCAATGATGTCACGAGGGACTGAATTGTTGCACTTCTTTACACCTAGAGGCACAAGGCTGTGTCACAAGGCACATTTCTTTCCAGGTGATCATTCATTTTTTGCTGTACCTTTTATCATCTTTCAGGGTCTGAGGGCTTGACATGCAGAAGGGCAGAACCTGAGGCAGAACAAAATTTGGGCCCACATAGACTATTTTGTGGAGATTGAGAGCCGACAAATTCTGAAATCTTTCTGGTTGAGTGCACGTGTCTGTGGTGTTTCACCATCGCTGCTGGGTAGTTAGTGTGGCTGGGATGAGGGCAGCAGAAACCATCATTCCTTTGCAGTAGATCCTTGCTGCTTCTCCTTTCCCTTCATATTCTCCTAGTCCCACTTTCCAATGTCTGTTTCTTAAAAATTTCCACCCTAATTCTCTTCAAGATTTGTCATTTCTTAGGAGACACTTTTGTTCCTCTCCAGAATGTCAAGGTAGCTGAGAACTGAGAAGCTCATTGCTCTCAGCTGCAGCTGCTTCTCCACTGGGGGAAGGAACTGCAGGCAAGGTCCTCTTCGTGCTAAGGGGCCTTGGAACAGGGCGCGCTGAGTTTCTAGGCAGGAATAACGAATTATGTAATCCTGCTGGAACAGCAGCACTACATGGGAATAGAAAATGCATAGGAAAGATGGAATCCGTGGCGAATTTTACTGCCTAAATCCGTAATGCAAATTTCAGAAGTGCGTCTGTTAGATGATTGCTGAAATGTAAGAAGAGAGCACTTCAGCACCGGGAGACAGCCTGTGCCGGTTACACACGTTACAAGGACCTACATTATAAAAAGTAAGAGTTTCTTCTAAATATGATTTTTTAGGTGGTGGTGGTTGTAATTAATTGTTGTTGATGTTATTACTATTATGATTATTCTGTGCAAGTAAAGCAACTTTTTCTTGTTCTTTACATTCATGGCAGTGGCCAAACCAATTCCCTGAAACTCTCAGTGAATAAAATTTTTTTAAAAGGTAAAGAAATTGATCATGATGCAGCTGACTGGTGTGGGAAATCCTGACTGAATGGTACAAGTATAGCAGTCACTCGGTTTAGGAATGGAAATGCCAGCCCACCCCGGCTGTAGGAATGGTGCTCTATCTGTAGAGTCATTATTTTCACGTGTTTTCACAGCAAAGGAAATCCTTGAAGGACAAATACTTGAAATCTAGTTTAAAAATCTTGCTCTGACTTAAATTACTTGTCATGGCAATACCTGTAGTACTAGAAAATACTTCCAAAATGAAATCCTTGATACCAGCTGACTTCATTGCAGCAAATCCTGTATGCCTCAAAGTGTATTTGAGCAACCCCAGAACCCCAGCTATGTGATATTTTTATAGGCTTCTATTTAACTTAAATCAAATCATGTTGTTGTGAACACTGTAGTCACCTACTTCTTTTCTCGATTCACTCTCTACTTGACACTTAACTGGTTATTTTCTTTGCTGTTTTAATTTAAGTATATCATTAGACCTTATGACCAGTGTGAGATCAGTGCCGTAAAACAGCCACACGTGACAGAGTTACTGCTCAGTTGGAATTGAACATTGCTTCTTTCCTCCGAACACCTGGTTGCTAACCCTGTTCTAGTGAGTTTAATGGCTGTTAGTTTTGTTTCCATTACAGTTGTGGAGAGGTCAGACTGCTGCTCGTTGTAGAATTCTGGGTACTGTCTGAGTTGTGTTGGACAATTAACTTAGCAAAATTTTTTTTGTTCACGCATTGATACATACTATTGTACATCTTCAAACTTGATTTCTGTTATTCTTTCTTTTAGAGAGGAATCATGATACAAATGTAAAATACTGCAATTGACTTTTGAGATGTTTTGTTACTAGATACATTGCTTGTTAGTCTCTGTTCATGGCGTGTATGGTTGTACGTGGTTGTGTATCCTAGTTTTCAGAAACATAAATGTATTTAGGGTTGAATTGTGGGGGATTTTCCCCAGCTAAGCATGAGTATGTAGGATCTGATTCTGCTGTAGAGGAACAAATCAAACAAACAATCACAATCCATTGGATTTTAGTTGCTAAGGAGGAAGAACCTGGGGCCAGATGTTTAACTGAAATTGAGATGTTGCAGAGCTGATGTTCTTCAGCCATGAAGTGTGTAATTCTGATGGAGACAGAGAGGTGATCGCTAACGATCTTGCTCTGTTTAAACACAGTGTTTTGTTTCATGGTTCACAGCTCTTAGCTTGTTTTCTGTGAAGCTTTCTGCACTGCTTCTGGGGGCAGAAAAAGAGCTCTTAAAACCAGATGATCACGGAAAACAAGCAGACAGTGGCCAAAAATCGGTGAGGCTGGGTACCATTGATCTAAAAGACTTGCTTTAGTTTAAATAGATAAACGCTGCCTTTGTAAGAAGAGTTACTCTCGCTTTTTCTGAATTAGGGTTTGTACATTATCTTTTCCCTGTCTCTCGATTACAGCCTTCCCAATTTTCTTTTTCTTTTTTTTAAATACAATGGTGAATTATGATGATAAATGGATTTCATCCAAAACATGTTATTTTGGGAAATTTGAATATGTAGAAATTCTCTTTCATTATTTAGTTTTCATCTTTCGTTGGACATCACTCTACTTACCTTAAGATCTGCCTAAGAAAGCTTTGAATATATTTCTACTTAGTAGTATTTCAGTTTTTACTTTGAATTTTCCCTATTGCGTGGAGTGCCAATAAATTTTATAAAAAGTAAGAATAAAAAATCAGGAAATAAAACCAGGACCTGGCAAAGATCCTTGCAGTTTCGGCATCTCTGTGTTGGACCTCTCTCTTTCATTTAGAAAGGCATTTGATAGTTGTAATTTTCTTTTAAAAAATATTTAAATAAAGATTTTAAAATGTGTTGGGATTTATGATTTAGTTTTTTAGTCCTGAAAATTAAAAGATACCTCAAGCAAGGGATGAAAGTGAAATACCATAATCTGTGCAAAGTGGATCGTTTAGGAGACTGGTCATGAACTGAGGGTTATAATTTCTGAATTCGTCTGTCAGGTAGTCACTGAAAACAAGTATCATCTGACAAAAGTAACTTTCTGTTAATCCATGAGTCTTATTTTAAGTTATTATTTTAACTTGGTGCAGTACTCTTGGGCAGTATTTACTGATGGTCTATTCCTTCATGACAGTTACTTTATACAACTCAGAAAGCCAACAGAAGGCATGTTGAACCCATCTGGGGCACAAATGCCAGATAATATCTAGTCACGAGTTCGTGGGTATCGGTTGTATTCCGCTGAACACAAGAAGGGACGCTGGTTTTGATCCTGTGGAATCACACATAGAATGCTTTGGGTTAGAAAGGGATCAAAGATCACCTAGTCCAACTGCAACCATAGTAAGCAGGGATATCTTCAACTAGATGTTGCTCAGAGTCCTGTCCTACCTGACCTTGAATGTTTCCAGAGATGGAGCATCTACCGCCTCTCTGGGAAACCTGTGTCAGCATTTCACCACCCTCATTGTAAAATATTTCTTCCTTATATCTAGACCATCACCCCTTGTCCTGTCGCAACAGACTCTACTAAAAAGACTGTCTCCATCCTTCTTACAGACCCCATTTAAGTACTGGAAGGCCACAGTATGGTCTGTCCAGAACCTCCTCTTCTCCAGGCTGAACAACCCCTACACTCTGAGTGTGTCCTTACAGCGCAAGTGCTCCATTGCTGACCATTTTTGTGGGCCTCCTCTGGACCCTCTCCAACAGGTTCATATCCTTCTTGTGCTGAGGTCTCCACAGCTGGACACAGTACTCCTGGTGACGTCTCATGAAAGTGGACTAGAGCGGTGGGATCACCTCTCTCCACCTGCTCGTCATGCTGCTGGGGTTGCAGCTGAGGATACAGTTGGCTTTCTGGGCTGTGAGTGCACATTGTTGTCTCATGACCAGCCTTTCATCCACCAGTACTCCCAAGTCTTTCTTCGCGAGGCTGCTCTCAATCCCATCATCTCCCAGCCTGTATTGGTATCAAGGACTGCCCTGACCCGGGTGCAGGACCTTGCACTTGGCCTTGTGAGCCTCTGGAGGTTCACACAGGCCCACTTCTCCAGCTTATCCAGATCCCTCTGTATGGCATCCTGTCCATCTGGTGTGTCAGCTGCACCAATCAGCTTGGTGTCATCTGCAAACTTGCTGAGGGTGCACTTGACCCCGCTGTCTGTGTCATTGATGAAGATGTTAAACGGCACTGGTCCCAGTACAGACCCCTGAGGGACACCACTTGTCACTGTTCTCCATCTGGACATCAAGCCATTGACCACTAGCCTGAGGATGTGACTATCCAACCAATTTGTTATCCACCCGTCAAATCCATATCTCTCCAATTTAGAGAGAAGGATGTTGTGAGCGTCTGTGTCAAAGGCCTTACAAAAGTCCAGGTAGACAACATCCATAGCTCTTCCCCTGTCCACCAATGCAGTCTTTTCATCACAGAAGGCCTCTGTGTTGGTCAGGCAGGACTTGGCCTTTGTGAAGCCATGCTGGCTGTATCAAATCACCTCCCTGTCCCCCCTGTGGTGGCGCAGAGCTTCTAGGAGGATCTGTTCCATGATCTTCCCAGGCACAGAGGTGATGCTGACAGGTTGGTAGTTCCCAGGGTCCCTCCTTTCTCCCTTTTGAAAAATGGGTGCAATGTTTCTCTTTTTCCAGTTATCAGGGACTTCACCTGACTGCCAGGACTTTTCAAATACCACGGAGAGTGGCTTGGCAACTACATCAGCCAATTCCCTTGGGACTCTGGGATGCATCTCATCAGGTTCCAAAATATCAGCCCTGAGTATGAACTGCCTGTTATTTTCTATGCGCATTTACGCAACTTTCTGAGTGTTGCCTCTGCTAATACTTACCCGTGGATGATACATACTCATGTCAGTTATTAGAATGACCCGTTTCATGTCAGAAAGCACCAAGACAAGCCTTGCCCTGTACCAGAAGCAGATTGGGTTGTATCTTCAGCTTGGCTCGTACCCTTATTGTATATGCCGGATCCTGTAAGCAATTTCCAGTTGCTGAGGATTCCCGCTTCCTTGCTTTCTTTTCCTGAGCTTTCTTTTCACCTGAACAGCACATAAATTTTTTGCTGTTAGACCAAATCTTACATGGTTTTCATACATGGTCCATATGGTAGTTCTTTGATCGAACAACGTAACTGTCTGTTATAATTTTACTCACTTGATTTCAGTTCCAGTACTGGTGTAAATAAAACATGAGCCAAAAATTTGCTTTTAATCCAAAAAGACTGGTCATTTTTTCTGTTGCCAATCGAGTTATTGGAATAAAATCTGAGATCTGCAATCTTAACTCAGCTTTAGGAAATTATTTCAAGTAGATGGTATTTCATTCAAATAATTCAATATTTTTCAGTAGACCTATGTCAATAGGGAGTCAATGTGTCTCAGAAATTGTGTTATGTATAATTTCAAGATATGTCTTCTGGATCCTTCTAGAAAACGAAGAGAAAAAATCTACATATATACAAAATCATTAAACTAATGATGTCTTTATCCTGTGTATTATTTGGTGAGTCATTTCAGACTAGTTAGTCTGTAAAAATAATATTTACAACTGCTTTTTTTTCTTACGAACAAACATCAATTCTTGAGCTGTTTTGCAGTAACCTTATCCCCAAGTTAACATTTATTTCTATCATCTTGGAAAGCCATGAAACAAATGCCACGTTGATTTGCTAAATTTTTGAATCATGATGCATGTATTCTTGGGTTTTTACACTCTGTTTTAGTGAAGAGAGAGTTTTTGTTTTTACACAGAACTTAAAATGAGATCTTAACACAGAAGCAGTCCTGTAATGTTCTGTTCTGTGGGAAAGAGAACCTGGTGTTTCTTCAACGGTGGAAAAACTTGTGGTCTCTCAAAAGCTTTGGCTGCAATTTTGTCCTAACTTCACTTTTCTGTTCTTAACTGACACTTTTCATCCGTACACTTGAAGATGACAGTCGCATTCATCCATCACATACGGTCCTCCGTCATCTGTCTTATTTCCTTCACACACAGCCATCTCTCTTCAAACACCGAGCTATAAATGCGTAACAAATAATACCTAGCAAAAATATTTTAGCTCCTTGGACACTCCTAGATCTTCTTAAAGTTACTTAGCCTGATCCCAGACTTTAGCCTGCCCTAAGGAGCTTTTAAGGCTTCCTGCTGTATAAAATGCAAACTAATTCTGAAAAGATAAGCAGGGCTTCAGGCTGGGAATGAAAGAACATACAGCACATCTGCCACACATGAGGAAGATGAAAGAAATACACTTTGAGCTTGGTGTGAGAATTACTTTTCAGGCTTTTCAGCTGCAGAATGATAGAAATTACATCTAAGTACGTTTGTTAGGAAGAATGCTTTGCTTAAAAAGATCTCCCTTCTTGGAAAGCGTAACATGCGAAACTTTTCACCCATTAAAAAATACCTGCCTGGAGCTTGCCCTACTGTTAATGGACCAGAGTTTGTTTCATTTTCACAGGTGCTGCTGCTGCTCTTGGAGGAAAATATACAAATATTTAGAGCTCATAAGGAAAATTTTTGGTTTAGCAGAAGGCTTATTGTGTGAAGTTGGATAGGTTTTTCATTTCCTTTATGAAAGCAGGATACTGTACGTTTACTTCAAAGGATTTTTCAAAGATGCATGAAAGAAAAGGTGATATATCAAGGGTAGCATATTCTTTATATCTTTCTGATTAACTCCCTGCTTTTCCTTGGGTGAGGAAATGTAGTGTAAGGTTGGCAATTGAACACTAACAATTTTCTTTCTTTATCACACATTTATTTTGCAAGTCGAATATTTTTATTATTAAGTGCTTGTTTCAACATGTGCTACTCAAGATGTGTACCACAAGAAGATGAATTTATAAGAGAATATATTCGGCATATATGTGTTTATTAGTATATTATAATATATGTAGGAGAGTATATTCAGTACGTAGCTATTTGGTACTGCTACAATTATGACTGGCATATGTCAAACTGACAAAGTGAGATGTGAAGTCCTAGGGGAAGAAATAAAATCTGATTATTCACAGTTGCTTACTCTTTCCTTCTACTGATCTGATTTAAACTGGCCACGCTTCAAAACCATCTGCTAGTTGTGTTGTAGACTTTGTAAATTTAGGTTTTTTTATTAAGCTCTCTTTTAAATTTAGATAAGGACATCTGAAATTAAGTAGATTTATGTCAAAATGAATTAAAACCCTTCTATTTCATATGAAATTGCAAAAAAAAAAGATAGTTCCTGACACAAGTTCAAGTTAAAATATTTATTTTAAATATGTAATATATTATTTCACTAATAATTTAATTTGTTTAACAATGTGTAGGTACCACAAAAGCTGGGGGGGGGGGGGGGGGGGGGGCGAGGAGAGAG
>NW_010410123.1:760-2626 GCF_000710305.1 Buceros rhinoceros silvestris | reverse complement strand
TGTCCCCTGCAGACGCTCTCCCAAGATGCCCAGGCAGAGAGGGGTTGCTCAAGGGTGATTCTGGGAGGGGGATGTTTAGGATGGTTGTGCAGTGGTTGTTGACACAATCATTGTTAACTGTCATTGCGTGGTCCTTCCCTCCGTGCTCAATCCAGGCACACACGGTCAGGAGGACAAACTTTTCTCAGGGAGAGTTAGGGGTGTATGGCATACACGAAGAGCCTTCACTATTCCCAAAGGGATGGGTGGCTGGGTGCAGTGGGTCCCCTTTGGGCACTGTTGCTCACAGGAGAGAAAGGCATCCACCATTCCTCCAGAGTCCCTGGCCACCAGGTCCAGCTTTGTTGAGCCTTTTTCCACAGGTGCACATGCTGTGGAAGGGCTGTGTGGCCACTGCCAAGCTTAGATGAGGAGCCTGGGCTGTGGAAGGCCCTGGGAGAACAGCAGCACCACAAGGTTCTGAGGAGGGGAGGAAGTGGAATTCCTCTTGCTCTGGGTGCCACTGCGCCGACTGGGAAAGGCTCAGGTAGAAAACGTTCCCAGAGAACAGCAGGAGTGAGAGTGAGTGACGAGGCTCCCAGTACACATCATCCTCCTACCTCCATCTGTGCTGTGGGATTCCTGGGGAAATTTTCTGGAGGGACACTGAGGGCCAGGAGAGGGGCAGGGGGTTGTGGCCAATTGTTCTTTAAGTGGAGTGCAGAAGGTCTCCACAGCAGTGCAGTCACCAGCAGGACAGACTGCACTGGGGGTGGTAGCCAAGGAAAGAGCCCCTGAAACTGCTTCAGGATAAGCTGCGCCAGATGACACAGGAACCTCCCAGAGCCCTAACGGGCAGCTGACCTGGTAGCAGAGACACCGCCACACACATCTCCCAGCCCCTTGCAGGCAAAAGCTCAAACAAACACAAGTCAGGAAAATATTTTCTGCTGGAGAACTACATCAATATCAACATGTCCCCCATGTTCCACCCCAGAGACGTCATATCCAGGATAAAGCTGAGGGGTCACATGGGTCAAGGTCTTCTTCAATGGCTGGTGTCTGAGGAGGACTCTGTCCGTGCGGCCTTCAATCGCAATCTGTGCATCCCTGAATCAGACCCAGAATCCAGCTCCTGCACCTGGTTCCCATCTGCTGCTGAACCAAGCCTTGGCCTTCCCCAGTGTCTGCCCTGCAGCATCAGTGGTGATGGTGACATGGTTGACATCAGGGGTGTTGATTTCAGTACTGGTATTACATATATTTGTATATATTTCATTTTATCCTGGGCCTTCCCCAGCGCCTGCTCCCATCACCAGTGGGGACGGAGACGTGATGCCATCAGGGGGGTTGGGTTCGGTATTGGGTTTCTATGTATTTTAAGTATTTCATTTTATTGTTATTATTCTCATTAATTAAAGCAGCTTCAGTTTTCTTTCCTAATCCATCAGTCTCTCTCTCCCTTATTCCCTTTCTCTTCAGCTTTGGGAAGAGAAGGGGTTTCACAAAGAGCATCTGCCATTTGTCCAGTGGCTGATCCAGCCCTAACCCATGATGTCACCCTAAGAAGGGCACAGACACACACGGCTCAGCTTCCTTGCCAAAGAGGCCGGCCATGTTCATCACATCTCTCGAATTCACAACACGAACCTCTGAGTCTGGGAGAGGCTTTTCACCTTCGCCGTGGTTGGAGAGCAGCACATTGTGTTCAGCACTTCAAGGCCTGTCGGGGCAGGTGTCAGCAAGCGAGGAGCTGCCTTATCTTCCACTTACCTTTTCTTCAAGAAAAAAGAAGAGGTGAAGATCTGTGGGATTTCTTCAAGAAAATGGGCATATTTTCGGCAATCCAGAATCTTATTTTGAGTTAGCAAAACTATAATTCTAAAG
>NW_010410123.1:0-559 GCF_000710305.1 Buceros rhinoceros silvestris | reverse complement strand
GTAGCTAACAGAACCTTGGCTCTCAGGTAGCAAAAGTGCAGTTTTACAAAGTTCTTTGTTTGAAATTACTTATCGGAGCTCTGCAGCTCAGTTATCTAAACTTTAATCAGCAAGGATCCTTGTTTAAAAAACTGCTTTAAAAAACTGTTTAAAAAAAAAGCAAACCAGCAAAACCACAATGCAAGGGAAACTTTTGATACTTCAAATCATAATGTTTAGATATGATGTAATGGTGTTTACTAATGAATTAGCTATGGTATAAAAATAGAGCTATCTGGGAATAAATTGGACACCAGTTGATACCGTATTGGTACGTGTGGCTGTATTGTGTCAAAGCCCGCTGCGTCGTTTTTAACAAAGATCAAATGTGGAAACAAGAAATGCAAATCGGGGTGAAAAGGGTCATTCGTGTATGTAAACCCTTGGGTTTACAAAAGGCCCATTGAGCACCATCCTGCAGCTGAAGGGACCTGGGTAGTGGTTTGCAGAATCCAGGCACCTGCACCACCAGCATTCTGCTTCAGAAAAGTATCTTCCCATCATTTCTACATCCACTGAA
>NW_010410122.1:26594-26838 GCF_000710305.1 Buceros rhinoceros silvestris | reverse complement strand
CCGCGCGCTCCGTGCGGCATTGTGGGAGGCCGGGAGGGGGTTGCCGGGGGAAGAAGATGGCGGCGCAGGGAAGGAGTAGGGCGAGCGGCGGCCAGGAGGAGCGGGGACCGGGGCGCCCGGACTCGGAGCTGCTGCTGCACCCGGAGCTGCTCTCGGAGGAGTTTCTGCTGCTCACCTTGGAGCAGGTGCGCCTGGGCGCCGGCGAGAAGCCAGCCGGCCCTGAGGCGGGGGAGGGGGGAGGAAG
>NW_010410122.1:13130-26465 GCF_000710305.1 Buceros rhinoceros silvestris | reverse complement strand
TAGGGGGGAGGAAGGGGGTTGTGGCGCCTACCCCGCCTGGCGGGAAGGGAGGCCTCCTGGGCCCGTGGCCCTGCCTGGCATCTTCTCCTTCCGCGTTAGACCTGCCCCGTTTGTTTCGCGGCTTTACTCCGCAGGGAAACTCCTGGCCCCCATCACCTGCATGGGAAGTGTTCTCCCAGTCCTCCCGCGGTTTCCAGTCTTTGTACCGCCCTTAACGCGTGCGCAAGAAGCGTTAGGGAAAAAACCCAACAAAACCCATCTCCTTGCTCTGTAGGCTAGGTACTTGCTTAGAGGAGGCCCATAGTATGCGAGATGTTGCTGTGTTTGCAGAGGGGCTGCGTTTGAACACCGCAGCTGCTAAAAAATAGTTTACCCAAATCAGCGTGGCTGTGTGACAGTGTTTACATACAGTAAAATTAGCTGTAGAAAGGTGATCTTTACTCTGTTACAGTTGCCGTCTTCATACCCTGTGAATGAAGGAAATGCACCCTACGTAATCAGGCAAGCTAATGCTTAAGTATGCCTAAGCCAAAAATTTTGAGTTTGAAAGTGAGCTATAAACAGCGTTGGACCGTATGAAGCTTCAGTTGATATGATGTGGAATACTTTTTGCTGGCTTGCCTGAAAATTTTAGGCGAGTGAAACAACAGTAATGAAAGTTTTAAGTTTTTGTATGAGCTTGCGGAGTTTTTGTATGCTCTTGTCCGTGTAGTTTATGTGGGTTATGTGCAGGTTTCAGGGCTACATCAGAAGTCATGACGCGTTTGCCAAAACCAATAGCGGTAGAGACTCAACCTGTTTTCAGTGACCACTAGCTTGTAGGAAGTCAGTGGATTTTTCTTTTTTAATCAGTTTGTTAGGGGTTACCAGGAAATTATGTTTTCACAACACTATACATAGTTAGGAAGAAAACCGGTGTTGTGTTGTAACTGACAGTTAGAGAAACGGTTACTAGAAGTCTGCCTTCCCAACTTATTCTTTGGGAACTGGGGAAGGAACCACAGCTCTACATCTGTAAGTTTGAACCAGTTGCCTGGTTTATTTGAAGTGTGAAGAGCTCTGGTATTGTAGCTGGTTTTAGGGGAGTGTGTTAAAGAGTGCATGAAAAAATCAGTCATCAACAGTATGTCTACTGTAACTTTTTTTTTTTTGCTGCTATTTTTATTGAGAGAAATTGCAGGGCTTTGGATAGGTAGAGGCTGCAGGGTTGACCTCTGAGGGCCAGGGTGATGAACTGCCCAGTACTGGTCACAGCTGGATGCAGCTGTCTCTGCCACTGATGAAAACGGCCTATCACACACCAAAATTTCAAGCAGGGTAGCTCATGGTACCTGTGCTCAAGTGTACCTTGAGCCGCAGCTGTGAGGTGCAGGAGACACGAAAGGATGCACAGGAAGAGTACATGAGGAGGTAATGTGAAGAGATGTGCTTGCAGGTCTTGGAAAAAGGAACCACTATGTGCTGACCCAAACATCCTTCATTTCCCGTTGCCTCACTGAAGGGAGGGCTGAGGGCAATCCACACAGAAAACAAGGGAAGTTGATAGTAGGAAGGCAGGAGACCATGCTGTCGTCGTTATGGGGCATTTCATGGCCTCTCCACACTGGTCAGCCCTGTAGCACCCTCAGTTCTGAAACCCCGACAGTTATGCCCAATACACTACCTTAAAGTGGCTTTTGAAAATAAAGAAATTATGCCACTATGATGCTTGTGCTTTAAATTTGTCATAATAATAATAACATTTTTTCTGTTCCCCACAGAAAAATATACTAGTCGAAAATGATGTAAAGATGGACAAAGATGGTCTCACTGATCTCTATATTCAGCATGCCATTCCCCTGCCTCAGCGTGACTTACCAAAAAGTAGATGGGGGAAAATGATGGAAAAGAAAAGACAGCAAAATGAGTTGAAAAGTGAGAGTAAAAGGTAATTTAGCTTTTATTGGGCTAGACTTGAAGAATTTAGGACAATGCATTTAGTTTTGTCTTTGTTTGCCTGATTAATCAAACTTGTGCAGCCTTTAGACACTGTTACAGTTCACAGAGAAAGCCGTGTCAGGTCTCCTCTCTCGGAACTGTTAAATTCTACTACTGCAATAATAGGAGAAAGGGAAGATAATTTTTTTTTTTTTGTCATCCAAATGTTATTAATGGTATCTAGTTTGTAGTGCTATTCATAGAATCATAGAATTGGTTTGGTTGAAGGGACCTTTACAGGTCATCTAGTCCAACCCCTTGTAGTGAACAGGATCATCAACTAGATCAGGTTGCTCAGAGCCGTGTCCACACTGACCTGGAATGTTTCCATGGATGGGGCATCTACCACCTCTCTGGGCAACCCGTGCCAGTGTTTTACCACCCTTGTGTCTAGTCTAAATCTCCCCTCTTTTAGTTTAAAACCATTAACCCTTGTTCTGTTGCAACAGGTCCTGCTGCAGAGTCTGTCCCCATCTTTCTTATAAGGCCCCAGTAAGGTCTCCCTGGAGCCTTGTCGTCTTCGGGCTGAACAACCCCAGCTCCCTCAACCTTTCTCCATAGCAAAGGTGTTCCATCCCTCTGATCCTTTTTGTGGCCCTCCTCTGCACCTCCTCCAACAGGTCCGTGTCTTTACTGAACTGAGGACTCCAGAGCTGGATGCAGTACTCCAGGCAGGGTCTCACTAGAGCAGGGTGGAGGGGCAGAATAACCTTCCTTGACCTGATGGCCATGCTGCTTTTGATGCAGCTTGGGATACAGTTGGCTTTCTGGGCTGCAAGTGCAAGTTGCTGTCGCACATCCAGCTTTTCAACCACCAGAACACCCAAGTACTGCAGGGCTGCCCACAATCCCTTCATCCTCCAGTCTTTACTGGTACTGAGAGTTGGTATTGATTCTTCATCCCCCCAGCCTGTGTTCTTACTGGGTTATTGGTACATTTCAAGATGCCTTATAATGAAGAAAAATTGCTTATATTTTGTTTCACCATATAATGGTTAAATAATAATCATATATGGAGTGTTAAGAAAAAGTACTAGAAGCATGTTTAATTATGCTTGGTCCCTCAACTGGATTGGTCCACTCTAGAGCCAGGGGTATATGCTGCAGCAGTTTTCTGTGCTTTCTGAAAGAAGTGTTCTGCGTTTTTGGTAAAATCTGTTTGTGGTTGATCAGAAAGCAAAATCTTCCTCTTTACTGCATCTCCCTGACCTTGCTCCACACAAGACTTAACTTTTGACGTGTGATGTGCACGGGTGGTGGTCTGATTTAGCTTCAGCAGTAAATCCTAAGAAAAGGTGGATGGAAATTCTCATTATGGTTTGGCGGTATTACAGCTTGTTGATTTCATGAGTCTGTTTTAGCACTACTGAGGTTTCTAGCTGGGAAGAGCTAAACAAATTCTGTCAAGTGATTTGTTCTTTTATTTTTGATAATTTTAAAAATTTTTAGCAATGGGTAGGACACTGAATTGACTTGTTATGTCAGGTGTGGGATTTTTTTTTCATGTGCATTAAAGGTTATAGCACCTCTGTTTGCAACTTGAGGATGAAAGCATGAGGTTAATGTTTGAATAAAAAACTGTTGGTGTGCTGAAATAAGTGCAAAAGAATTTTTTAATAAAGAAATAAAGGTAGCAGGCCAAATGTTTTTGAGAGAAGGCAATGTTAATTTTTAGATGGGAGAATGACTTCATCCAGAGTTTATATGCAGAATACGTTTAGGGGCCTTATGTTGGTACACTAAAATTCGTTAATGGTTTAAACTATGCAGTAGTTGCTGGGAAAATAGTGAGTGAAAGGAGATCTGTGTAAAGTACCAGTCTGCTTTTCTACACCAGTGGCGCATAGCACTTAACATCTAGCATACTAGGCTTAGTCTTTTACTCTGTTCTTAGGCAGTTTTAAGATTTTCCAGCAGTTACTGGCTTTGTTTGTGTTACATCTTTCATACTTAACAAATGTGCTGGCAAAATATTGTCTAGAAGAGTTCATCTTTTCCTGCTAGTGTTACTAACCCTGGCGAAATAGACTTTCAGTAAATAAAAGTTACACAGAGAGAACTTCAGTTTTAGTGTATTGATGGAAGGAATTGAGGTAGTTCAGTCAAATTTTTGGATGTTCAAATGTTTTCCTCGTAGTTGTGCAAACCATTTAAGCAGAATCGACATGATGCCATTGTGTGGAGGAGGAAGTAGAACTTAGCATTCTTGTTTTTAAAAGCATAACAAAATTCCTAGGTATCCTGAGGCAGTAAGTTATGTGCAATTCTGAGATGGGAACTAAATGTGCTGTTCGTTCGATTTAGGAGTCAGGTAAACTGATTGATTGTATGAACAACAGGAGCTTTCTGATGAGGCCCTCTGTGGAAAGCACAGCTTTACAACGTGCACTGGAATTAACAGGAGGCTTGGAAACTTGATCAGCACAGCTCAGTGTGCGCTTGCCTGACCGTACTAGTTACAGATAGGATGTAAAAACGCATTGAAATTTAAAAGTCAGTGTTGAATATTGTGTTTAGTTTTCCTGCTGGTGATTGATGGCATGTCCTAAAAGACTTGCTGAATATTGTCAGGTGCAGTGACATGTTATATGTCAGTAATACAATCAAATATCTGAGGTCACAGATGATGGTTTATACATCTTATATGAGCTCGCAGATAATCATACCAAATGAAAACAAATGCAGTCTATCCAACTTCAAACATTTCAGAAGGTATTTGTGTTCAGGGACAGTTCATTTTGCAGATCTGTAAGATCATCTTGCCTTCTGGAAGAAGGAGTTTGGTATGACTCTCAAAATGGGTATGTAGTTTCTGAAGTGCCATCAAGTCTGAAGACTCTCACCTGCAAACTCTTATTCTCCAGGAATGCTGTGGCTGTGCATGTTCAGAACTGTGGCCTTGGTAGAGCTCATAATTTCTCCTTAGTCATCTGAGAGGCCGCTTTGCCATCCCCTCGAGAACGGTTAATGCACTGATAATGTTGAGTTCAATATTGTAAAACATGGTACTTCTGACTAATTTCAGATATTCACAGGCCTACTTTTATAACAGACCAATATTTAGGATAATCAGGGGGCAGGAACTAAAACCTACACTTCTCTCTGGTTTTAGGGTGCTCGCTTAAATACCGAGTTAAGCTAAACTAGAATAGGAGCATTTTTCATTAAATTGTCCTCATAATCAAGAGTTACTCAGAGGCCATCCTGACTACACAGGTAATCATGTAAAACAGTGGAAATCCAGTTTGCCCATATAGAGGAGCTTTTGCTTCCTGTAGTAAATTGGTGTTCTTTACCATGTGCTTCAATGTAAACTGAAGTAAGCTGAAGGATTAGAGCATGCCTTCTGTCCAGCTGGCCCAAAGTGTAGCTAGAACATTTCTCTAGGATGTAGGAAATGCACATTGAAATCTAGGTTTCACAGAGTGTCCTGCAGGAGCAGACATCATTGCAAAATGTTTTTTTTTTTTTCAGCTGTTGGCTAGTATCAGTGTCCTCCCCCAGAAGAGTGCTGGCTATCATGAGTCCTGCTCTGAAGTTTTTAAGCTGCCTGTACTTTATATAAAGAAAGACTTATTATATTACAGAAGGTGACTGAAAAAAAAGTATAAAATCTTTTCTTTCACATAGTTCGTAAATTAGCTTTCCAGAAAGATTACACACACCAAGGTTCTGTGTTCTTCTGTGAGCCATGTATCTAAACATTAGATGTGACAGTTCTTGATGGTACATCATCCAAATTTCTTTTGGAACTTTCCCAAAGTGTTTCTCTGGGAATGTTATTTGTGTTGTAGCATGTGGTCATTTGTGCAATTCTAAAATTCAGTTTAGAATAGATAGCAATCCTCCTAGAATTGTAGTTAGTTCCAGTCTTGCCGGTCTTCGCCAAGATGAATTAAAAAGAAACCAAACCCAAAAAACGTGTCTAGAAAAAGCAGATGTGTTATATTACAGAAGGTGACTGAAAAAAAGGTATGAAATCTTTTTTTTCACATAGTTTGTAAATTAGCTTTCCAGAAAGATTACTGGGGAATGTGTTCCTTGTCAGGAGTGTTGAATAAATTCTTGGTCAAAGCCCAAGTGAGCAAAAAGTAGTGTGTTTTATTTTTGAAGTGTGTGTCAGCTTTTTAGGCTTTTCAAGTGAAATCATAGTTTAATGGATGTGTTAAATATTACTGTTTGTTTCATGAGTATTAAACTGAAAAAACATGCCTGGCTGAACACTCCTGGTCTTGGAAGCTAATCTCATTTTGTAGAAGCTCTCATAGTAACCACATCTACTGTAGATATAAGCCAGAGTTGCATCTGATCTCATAACAAACAAGTCCCAAATGAATTGAAGGTCCCTTTGTCTCTACTGGTTCCAGGAACCTGATGAATAGAAAAAGAGGAGCATTATGTGACGTATGTTGCTGTGAGCAGATAGTAATGTAGATGTAAATCTGAGCTTTCTCTATGAGCTCCTAAATTGTGATTCCTTTAATTTTTTTTTTTTTAAAGAACACCCTGGTCTTGACAGAAATTGTGCAAGGAATGAGGAATTTCTTAATACCTGAGGTTTCTTAGCAGTTACTAACCTAATGTTGTTCTGAGTCAAATGAATCAAGTCTCTGTGGCTTATTTTGAACTCTGTGCTGATACCTGATATCAGTATTGTCAAACCCGTTAATTACAAATTAATTAATATATGTAATTGTTGAAAACAATATAGTTTAACTCCTATTCCTCTGTTTAATATGAGATGATTAAACAGTAAATGTATACTGAAACCTCAAGTTTTTAAACAAGAATATTATGTAACTTAATGGTGGTTTGGTTTTTTTTATGTGATAAATCTGTTCTTTCTACTTTGTCATTCTTGAGCAATTCTTTTTTAAAACTCTGCAATCATGTGGAATGAGCTACGATAACTTTGTGCTTTATTTTTTGGCGGTCGGGATGTTTTCTGATACTACTGTTTTGATACTAATTTGATAGTGTTCATGAATCAGTTGTTACTAAATTGGCCAGCTCTGACTATACATAGGCTTAAAGACACAAACTATTAAAAAATAAAAAAGTCATTAAATCAGCTTCAGGGTCCTGTTCAAAGACCATTTATTTCAAAAACAGGTATGCTTTTTTGTTTAATGTTTTTGTTCCTTCTCTAACAGTCTTTTAGACTATCTTAACATAATTTTGAAGTGGAATGGCAACAGGGAGATTTAGAAGTATCAGAATGTTAGATGCTGTAGGTAGAATGATGTAGGTAGGGTGGGACACACTTTCTCAAGTGTTCACCCTTTGAAATGCTTAACAGCTATAATCTCTAGAATATCTGCAGTGGTATAAGCATATAGTGTTTGGTTGTACAACTGCAGAAGGTTCCCTGTACAACCGTCTTTGTTGAGGAACACTTCATCACACAATCCCCTGTCCCCTGCCTCCTTTTATATTTTGAAAGCAATTTCTATTGCCTAGGTTTGGAGCAGCTTAGAGTTAAGGTTAGTATTTTGGGATATATTTTAACTGTAGGCATGTTTAAATTTGTTTTCATTACTCATGTCCTGGATATGCTATTTTTGGATCATCTAGCTTGTGTTTCTGAGAATTTTACAATTTGTGTTTTCAGTGTCACAACAGTGGAAGGTTTAAGAAAACGGCCGTTAATTGTATTTGATGGTAATTCAACAAGTACAAGCATAAAGGTGAAGAAGACAGAGAACGGAGCTGCTGATCGCCTAAAACCTCCTCCAGCTGGAAGCACCACCAACACTGTTAGAAGATTATCAGTTCCTTCAAATGCCTCAACGTACATTTCAGCCTCTGCTTTATCAGAGGATGCTAAGCTGGAAACAAGGAATAACAAGGCTAAGCAGAACAGTATTTCAAAGACTAACAGCAATGTGCTGACTAGTATGAAGGTGTACCCTTTGTCTCCAGTACCAGGAACTACTGTCGTGAAGTTAAAGAGAGCTGTTCCAAAAGAAGAATCTGATTTGCCGGTATGTACATTCAGTATCTTGTTTTGCAGCTTATTTTTAATTGAAACTTGCAGGAGCCAAAGACAGACCCATGAAAGAGTTTTCAGGATTACTTTACTTTGGAGTAATAGTACAGTCTTTATTTAGAAGTGGGGGAAAAGAGTAGCTGGTTTCGGAAAGATTAGAAGGGAAGAGTTGAAGTACTTTGAAGTACTTGTCCGTGAGAAACTTCTGTGTGAGAGAGGCAACTTTGTAGAAAACGTGTGTAATTTTAAAATGAGTAAGTAGGTAGTACTTAAGGTCGTGCTGGTATCAGTCAAATAAACCAGAAACAAAATAATCCTGCTGGTAGGTCTGAGAGAGAACAATGTGAGTAGCCTTAAAGGGAGAAAAAGTGGTCTGTTTTCTGTAGTAGGGAAGAGAAAATGGAATGATACTATTTGTAACAATCACACTTGAGTGGTTGAGTAGGACAAGCTTCGATTTGTCTAAGTGAGGGAGGAGATGTTACAGGAACTGAACTGAGATGCTGAGAGCTGTAGAATATATCCTTAGAGGAAGAACGCCATCTGTTTTAGTTCTCACATAGGAATTGGCAAGCTAGAGAAAGGAACTGGATGTGAAAATCTGGAGAGCTGCCTAGGCTGTAGGTCTGAACGAGAAGCCGTAACAACAAACTGTACTAGTTGAAGTGAGAGGCCAAAGGTCAAGCGCTCATTTTGAGCCATGGTGATCTTAATCAGGTACCTGGGGCTTCTATAAGATGTTGAGAAAAACATGTTGATACCTCAAGCAGAAGGGTGCTATTCTGCAGTAGAAGACTGATGACTATAAAGGTAAATAGTTACCTTATTTCTGCAAGTTAGATTCAGCTGCAAACAAATCTTCTGTAGAGAAGTGCGCTGCAGATGGGTGCAGAATGAGGCTGCTGAGCTGTGAGAAGGGCTGAGGCAAGATGTATGAATTCAGCAGGGTATATCTTTGAAAGTGTAGGTAATGGTGCTGAATGTAGCTCCCGGTTGGGGAGAAAGATCAGTGGTTATTTTTGACAAAGGTGTGATTCATCTTTAAGGGCTTTTCAGTGAACAAGGAGCAGTGGGCTGTCTCATCTATAAAACATGCAGTGAGGCAGGGATAAGTCCTATATTTGTGTTGTGTTCCTTCATGATACAAATGAAAGAATTTTCACATTTCCACTGAAAGACAGGAGTATCTGGAATGTCTGAACTTCAGAGGAAGAAATTGAAGTATCTGTTCTCAGTTGAACTGCAGGGGGAGCTTTAGATATACAGCGTGCAATGACATTGATTAAATTTTTCTTAGGACACCAGGCCTAACTTTTGTTTCCTCAATATTGTCTCATGAAATGCTTTCTCTTAATCTCTTAAAAAAAATCCTTTTATGAAAGAATGCAGATAATATCCTTGCTGTGTGGATTGTTAGGTCTATTAAAGGACTTTTGTTAAACACAAGCAAATAAACATGAGGCTATGTTCTGAAAAACAGCTTTAGCAGCTTTTACAAGAATCATGGCTGAGACCCTGAATCAAATTTATGCTGCGAGGTGTTATATCCTACTACCAGTATTACTTACTTATTTTAATATTTAGAAATCTTCCAAGAATAGGTCAGATCTGAACCTACAGAGCTTTTGAAACTTCTTTAGTATACACCTCACAGCTTCTTTATATTTAGTTTAAATGTTTTGTATACACAATGATGAACACTTTTAAGTGACAGTGTGTAACTGACACTCAGAAGCTATGACCTCTGACATTTGGTTTTCTACCTTAGTTGCATTTTATGTTGTTCAAGTTAATACTGGTAATTTCAGTCATGACTTGGTTAATGTTGGTTGGACATGTCTGAAGGTAGGTGTGTTAGGTGTGAAGGTAGGTGTGTTGCATGGATGTTACTTTACTGTCTGAAATTAAAGAACATGGTGTGAATAGTAAGTGATGCAGCTGGAAAGAATCGATATACTTGGCACGTGGCTGTGGAGTGCAAAGCTTGATGTGTTTTCAGTATAATTGCCTTTTCAGGCAAGTGACTGACTTTCAAGAAAACCGAAGTTCTGGTGCTGAATAGCACAAAACTATTGCTCTGATCTTTGGGTCTAATTCCATTACATTTTTCAGTGGTTACAATCTGCAGGATTGCTGTAAATAAACTAACACCAAAACTCTTAAGGAGAGGAGAGATCTCTAGATTGCATTCCCCAAACCAGTGTGTTGCAGAATATTGTTGAAAACTCATATACCTGTCTTTACTCTGCTTGTGTGAACTATTAAAGCTCAAATTTCTCAGATTATTTTTTTTTTTTTATTTTAGAAAGGGGAAAGGTAATTATTTCACTACTTCAGTCTCCTATTGTTTTACTTTGGGCTCAATTTCTTTCTGTTTTCTTGGAGTGGGGCTCGAAAGATGAATTAATCTGAAGTTTTGGTAATTATTCATTTTTTTTTATACATGTCATTACAAAGGAAGACCAACTTTTCCTTCTCTTTCTAACATTTTCACTATTCGACAAAAGTAGATTGGTTTCCTAGTTATATGTTGGGTTTTTTTCTTAGACAGTCCCATTTCAGCAAGGCAGTCTGAAATAACTTTAGAAGTAGTTTTGAAACTTCCATATGTACCTGTTTCTAAGCTGCATTATTGAAAAGTCTTTTCCCATGATTAATAGTGGGATTTAGAAAAAAGAAATACTTACGATTTGCAGGTACTGAAATTCATTGGCTTTTTTTAATAGCCTCTAGAGAAGTTCTGTGATACTTACTTTTCTCCACAAGATGGCAATAGAAAGCTGTTGTAGTAGCAGATAGCTGAGTACAGCAGTAGTCAGTACTAGATTTGAATATGGCAGTTTTAATTACTAACTTATACTTCTGCAGTATATATAAGAATACTTCTATGTTTTCTTGTATTCCAGAATGACCTAAAGCCTACGGAAGCAAAGAAGAAAATCCAGCATGTTACATGGCCATGAAGTAGCTAATGGTGCTTGAAACGTAGATGTTACTTCCATATTTTCAAACAGATAAGTCATATTTAAACAGTATAAGTATGATTCTTTTTAAACCCTACAGGGATTCAGATTGCTGTGAAATTTTAACAAGTTTAAAAGTTCCCAGTTGTAAAGCTGGAGTCATTATCACCAGGCACCTTAAGAGTGTCTACTCTTGCACAGCAGGTAGTTCATTATTTCTTTTAAAGGTCGTAATATTAAAATATACTAAACTCCTCACTTTTAGTTCTCAAGATTATTATAGTTCATCTCCTGCATGTCACTATGATTCTCACATATAAAGAATATATCTTTTTTTTTTTTTTTGATTCCAGTAAGATTCAGTTTTGTTCCTCTTCTGGTTAAATATTTAAAATAGGTATTGTGTTTCAGAGTGATCCAAAGAGCCTTCCTGGCTTTAAAAAGTTAATTCATTTAGATGAGAAAACTGACTATTCTGCTGATAAGACAATTTTTTTTCTTTTTGTTGCACAGAACACAAGTGTAGAATTTACAGTGCAAGTTAGGTTGGTAATAAGAGATGAACTATTTTAACAGCGTTACTTCAAATTGAAGTTTCTCTTATTGACGTGTGACATAAGAAATGCACAGATGGAAGTATGTTACTAACCGTTTGATATGAATCTTTGAAAGGAAGTAGTGAATGGATTAGTGCCATGATCTCTTAAATATGCAGGCACATTTTATACATGTGTAAGTGTAAAAAATGTGCCAGTGTAGCAAATTTGCTTGTTTTCCTTGTTACATGCTTACAAAACGTGGGGAAAACCTGTGGCCAGTGCTTTGTCAACTCACTAACAGTTGAAGAGGGACAGGAATAGGAAGACAAATACCTTCAAGTACCTTGAAGGCATTAGCACATGTAGTTGCAATCTAAAAAAAACCCCAGCCAACCTGTTTTCTTTTCCTTTTGTAATTTAACATAGATGTTTGTTTTCTGTGAAACTTGGTGTTTTGTCTGGGTTATTGGTAGTGCCTTATAAGGCAGAAATCCAGTTAAGTTGGTGGAAGCATTTTTACTAAATCTCAGTGGCTCAGGGTGAAGCTAATTTAGATCCATTTTAGATATGGATGGAAAATAATATTAACAATCCCAGTCATAGTAAAACAAAAAAAAGAATCAAATGTCTGCATTCACTTAGTTGACCCACTAAAAGAAGCTGTTGGTAGTGATCTGAAAGCTTGTTTACATTTTTAATATTGGTTAATATTGAAACCAAAAACTGTAGCTTAATTCATTACTGACAGAAGTTCTCTATTCACTGTTGTGACATAAAAGGCACATTCTCAAATGCTGTTAAATGGTAAGAATGTGTGTTTTGAAATGTTGTGTGATGTTTCCCTTCTACTAAACACTTGTGCAGTTTTTGTACTTGAGTACAGGAAACTTTAATGTACATTTTGTATGTAAAGAGTTGTCTTTTGAGTAGCCTTACCCTATTTAAATAAATACAATTAAATGAAAACAAAATGGTGCTGACTTGTTTTTGTGATGTAAATAAGTGTGTTCACTTTCAAACAATTAAATTTCAGTGGACTTGAAGTGATTAGAACTTAAGAAAAAGCTTACAGGGTAAAAGGCTCAGTAGCTGGTTTTGAGTTTTAGCAGCAGTTAGTATCATGTGAAGTGCTGGTCCTTGCACTAGTGTAACAGGCTGGTAGGATTTTGTTTTGTGGGTGGCTTCTTGATAGTGGTTTGGAGTCTAGGCTTTATTTTGTGGTAGTTGCATTTGCTAGGAGCACATGTGTGTTGGTATGTGTTAAGGAGTGATATTCTGAACTGTACTGGAATAATGGCGTGATGCTGCTATTGCATGGTAACAGTCTTGTTTTCAGGCCAGTATGCTTTCCAGACTTGCCACGTTTCACCTACCTTTCCCCAAAGCTGGGATCGTTTTGCCATCTGTTTTAATGCTTGAGGGGGGCAAGGCGTACGCCATGCCACTCTCACTGCCTTCCACTACCCCCTTAACTACCAGTAACCCTTCTCTTAGCTAAGTACTAGAGCGGAGTGGCAATGTGCTAGGGGACTGCCGTACTGCAGAGGATAGAGTACGTGAGGTGCATGCCCTCCTTTGGGAGACAGTGGATATAAGAGGGATTTTTATGTCTGTTCTTTACTACCTCCTTCATCATAGAAAGAAGTTACCAAAGGATAGAATTTAGTCATTCAGTGAGAGCAGATTGGCACAGTGTGCACTTCAAAAATGTCCGCCAGACAAGTTCTTCAAAAGGTGTACAGTAAACCAAATCTTATCTGATGCATCCGTTTAGCTTGTTGAATTAGTGAGAGAGGAATAACCTACGAGTACTTCACACTTGGAACAAAAAGATGCAAATCCAAGAGTGGTGGCAGAAATTAGGAGT
>NW_010410122.1:0-13025 GCF_000710305.1 Buceros rhinoceros silvestris | reverse complement strand
TCCCTACCCATTTACACAAAAAGGAAGAATAGTCCTAATTCTTCTTTCTGTATCTGAAGACTCCTTTTGCTGGGTACAAAAGAATTCCATCTGAAAAGTGTACAAGGACTGTACATTGCGTAAAATGGCCATATTTCTTGCAGTTTGCTTTCAGAAGAGAGTTATTTTACTTTGGATTATTTCCTCTTGGTTTTATCATCCTGCCAGCATGCTGTGGCTGGCAGTTGTCTTTGCAGCAAACATGTAGCAGAAATTATGCTAGGGGAAAGGGTGTTACATGTTTCAATACAGAACAAAATTAAAGCATGCCATGGTATAGAAGCTAAACTTCTGACTTTTGCGAAGATAAGTGTCTTTTGTCTGACCTCCTCACCTGCTGAGAGGAACAATATTTTCGTTTAGAGATTAGAGCCTATGAAGACATTTGCAGGTGCAGTGGATTCTGTATTTTCACACAGTTCTTCAGTTTTGCTAATTTTCCCACTGATTTCAATTAGTAGAAGACTGTATCAGCAGAGCTTATCTGAGGACTGTCTAAACTCCACAGTTTCATAATGACTGGGTGCAGAAGCAGTTGTGTTTGTATGGCTCGTACGTTGTGTTTCTTCAGACGGTGAAAGCGTTTTATTTGTAAATCTCTAATCTGTAAATACAATTAAACCACAATCACAATTTTATTTTATTATGATTTTATTTTGAAAAATACAATGTGCAGTGTAATGTCAACTAACTGTAATACTGACACTGTCAATCAGAACTTGTACTTCACACAATGATCAGCTAGTCATGCAATAAAATATGTACCTGTTGAAGCACTCCCACTTCAGCTGTTTTATCATTATCTCTCTATGGCATGGCACAAATCCTTGTACATTGAAACACCCTCTACGTTCACAGTCTTTCTACACGCTTGACAGCACACACTAGTCATGGAGCTCAAGAACGCTGAGACGAGACCGCAGCCTTTCTGAAACTGAGTGGGTTTGCCATCGATTTCAGTGGGCTGAGGGTTTCGCCCTGAATATCTACAAATGTATTGTGTGGCCATTGTAATCCTTGAACTATATCAGTTGCCTGTAACTGCGATATTTGGTGGAAGAAAAAAAAAAGAGTATGTTATGTCAATAACACCCAAATAGTTTTACGTCTTGGGTTTTGCATTAGTTCTGGTTAGCTGTAGAAATCTTAAACACCAACACTGCTACTAGAGATTTTAAGTTTTCCCTCCAGATTTGGAGAGTCTGAAGAAAAAAGTTAAGTAATGTTAATACAGCGAAACACAGAGTGGCAAAGCTAGTTCTGAACATTGTGTACTTCAGACTATATATTGCAAGCACGGCTTTCCTCCCTTCCCCTCTCCTCGTGTCTTACTTTGAGCTTTAAATATCCTTCCCACATTCAGGGCAAAGGATGTCATCCCTTTCTGTGAGGAAGCCACGACCCACTAATGAGAGAGAGCACTTCTTGCAGTTAAAGCAATCATTATGCCACTGCCGCTCTTCAAAGGAGATGTACTTGGTTCCTCCAAGTCCTGTTTGAAAACCAAAAACATTCTGTTACAAGAAAAGAATAGAACATCAGCCATCAGGTGGTGCTATTTCAGACTGTGCTAATTTTGCCACCCTTATTCTGTAGCTAGTAACATTTTCACCCTCAAATAGTTCTCTTGCTTTCAGCTGAGTGAACTAGATTGTTGTCGCTGGCAGCAATGGCAGAAGTGAGCTTTCAAGGGATGGCGCTACAATATACGACAGAAGAAAAGGAAAGGAACTGGAAGTCTGATAGATTTTTACAGAATGTCTTATGAAAGTTCATTTTGTTTTATAAAAATGTGTTTAGATCATTAAGGAAGTCTGACAGATTGTGTCATGATTCGTAACTTTGAAGGAAGAGTGTCTCAAGAAAAGAAGCAGGTTAGCAAACTGCAGAAAGCATTCAAGAGTTTGAGGCTATGGAGGTTATCATAAAGGGTACTGAAGTTGTACAGGGCAAAAAGGGAAAAGGGACAAATCATTAAGGAAGTCTGACAGATTGTGTCATGACTTGATTCGTAACTTTGAAGGAAGAGTGTCTCAAGAAAAGAAGCAGGTTAGCAAACTGCAGAAAGCATTCAAGAGTTTGAGGCTATGGAGGTTATCATAAAGGGTACTGAAGTTGTACAGGGCAAAAAGGGAAAAGGGACAAATGTCTCTTAATAGTAATTACCTTTCGTTTAACCTCAGAATGACAAGCAATCTGAATGTGATACATTGGAATGGATAGCTGGAAGACAGTGGAGAGTCTTAGCTGGGCCTGTCTCTTGCCTGATGAGAGGGTTTTTTGTTTTGTTTTGCTTTTAGTAACAACATTTGGTTAAAAAAACAGCATATGACAGAAAGGACTGCAATATTCAAAAGAGAAATGCCTCTCTCTCTCTGTGGTGTTATGCGCTGACTTTTCCAGGAGCTATGCAATCAAGCGTATGTTAGTGAGGGGCAGGCACAAGGGCAGAGCAATAACGAGAGAAAATGGTCCAGCTGTAATTCAGATTTGCAGCCTTAGACTGTATGGATCATGCTTTTAAATGCTGATTACTTCATAGGGGAGGTTACACTTTTATGCTGAGGATTTAATAGTAAAGCCCTCAGCAGTTTCGCCTTTAAATACTTTCGTGCTGGAAAGCAGTATCTAAAAGCCTTGTGATTTCTCAATTGCTGTCCTGAAAAGTCGGGGAAGAAATGCGCTGTTTTACAGAAGGAGGTATAAGCCAGTTAGAGACTTTCTGCTGGTGAAGGGACTGTTGTTGCTGAGGTCAGTGATCCTCCTAATGAGCGCAAGTGGGATGATGTACAGAACATGCATATCCCACTACATGCAGGGCTCTGTTGCTGTGTGTCCACTGTGTCCCATGAAAATGGGGTGAAAAGGAGGAAACTTCAGTTTACAGACCTCTTTTTGTTAAGCACTGGAAAAGCATCATAAGTATTTAATTTCACACATCTCGAATTGTATCGTGTCTTGAGTCTCTCAATTTACTCATACTGAATTATTGAAGCAGTTAATTGAAAAAAAAACCCTGAACTTAAAGGCACTGGCCGTGAGAGACCTACCACTGATGGGGTTTGTGCATCCAGCACACTTCTTGGCATAGAGATTGCAGAAGCAGCTCAGGCAATATGCAAACTCATCCCTGGAGGTAAAGCGTTGTCCAGACAGCTGCTTCTTGCATCCAGTACAAACGAAGCACTCCTTATGCCACGGCTGCTCCCGGTAAGTGACGCCTCCTGTAGTGATAGCCTGGTTTGTGGAAGGTAAGACAGAAAGTGTTTCCTTGAGGGTGGCAGGTTTGTATCTTGATTGGCTAGAGAGGAAGGGTGATGAGGTTTTTGTGGGTGGGAGGAGGGAAAGAAGGTGCAACAGCAGCAAATCATCATTTTGGCTCTACTTGACCTTGAGAAAATCACGCAAGTGATTTTTTTAATAATTTCCTAATTACATAATATAATACAGAGAAGCCCCATACTAAAAGTACTTTGTTCTCCATCTATTGTATAATCCCAATTGTCCTCCTGGTTTTTAAAGCTAGTCTTTGTATGTCGCTTTTCATATGTACGTGCTGGGATTTGTCTCATCTCTGTTCCTTCACCTGTCTTGTTCTTCACGGTGAAGGAGCTACCTCAGGCATTTCAACTTCTCTGTTACTTTGCTTGGCAAAGGCTGCTTTGTTTCAAATTCTAGCTGAAGTCCTTGCTTTCTGCTCCTCCAAACTTTGTCTGGGGTTTTCCTCTTACAACAAGTTGTTGCCTACAAAAACACCTTGTCCAATATTAGACAAGCTAACTTTTTTTTGATCCTTTGAGTATTCCTAAGGCGGCTGTAAAATTGAACAGTTTAATTTTTCTTTCTTTCTTCCCTAAAGGGAGATTCCCTGGGAATCAGGCTTGGTGTGATCGTGCTGGCTAATGTGTGTATTCATCCACGTCTTTACCTCTTTTCAAAGTATTTTTGAGCCTGTTTTCAAATGTGGTTAAAATTGGACACACTAGACAGAGTTTTTAAGATAGGAAATTCCCAAAAGCTTCGGAAAATGGGATGGATGGATGGATGGATGGATAGGAGGTAGTAAATGTAATTAGGTATACTTCAGGTTAAAGGCTGGAGTTAAAATTTAGCCTTTACCTGTTTTGTTCTGTCTGTGCAACAGCAAAGATGCAGTCATTTCTGGCCAGCTAGTATGTCTGGCCAGCTAGTATGTCTGACCAGACTGCAGCTTTGCTTGACTGGAAGGACAAATGAGCAGGTAGCACATACGGAAGAAAGTCTGGGTTAGCGTGGGCACAGGTGGTGGCTGGAAGTACGCAGAGGACAAAGGGAGACACAGAGGAAACAACAGCAGTGGGAAAGGGAATTTATTGTGGATATAGCCATAGTTTTGATTGTCTTTGACTATGCATGGATCCATAGGAAACTGGGATTTGATAGTTCTGTAAGTGATGAGATCGCTTTTTAGGAAAGAATGGTAAAATTCTTATCAGTGTCTGTGTACAGAGTTTAGAAAATTTGCAAGTAAAAGGTCCTTGGCCTAGAAAGTTGTACTCCTGAGTGTACTGAGTTTACTAGTGTTTATTTCAGGAACAACGTTTGCTCTGTGTAAAGCTTATCTCTCTCTCTTGAACTTCATTAGAATATTAAAAAATGATCAGTGCTAGCTCATCTTTCAGTTGAAATGTTAACGTATATAAATATTTAGGTATATGATACATGATGGGTTATATTGGAATGAGGTTATTCCACTGCAGAGGTTTTATTTTGTTTGTGGGTTTGTTTAATTTTTTAAAATTTGTTCTCTGTATGCTTTCAATACAAAGAGATGTTTAACCCCAAGCAGGAGAATTCTTGTCGTAGTAAATGCTGTGCCTGCCTGCAGGATGGGAAATGAAATTGCATAATCTCTTAAAATCAGTTGATTCTGAATCTTTTAACACACAGAAAAATTCTGCAGGATATTCTACCTACTTGGTCATAAAATGGGATAGACTTCAATCCGTTAGGTTTTAGGTAAGTAAACTCAGAGCGCTACCTTCTTGCATTGGACGCACTGCATGGCAAACTGCTTTTCGTAGCAGGGTACGCAAAAGTTTTGATTGTCCTTAGGGATGAAACTCTTCGTCCCAATAGGCTGTTGGCAGCGGTAGCAGATGAAGCAGGTCTCGTGCCAGCTGTTGCCCTTGTATTCCATCTTCCGAGTACCTGTAATGAGACCAGAGCATCGACTGAACTTCTTCTGGCTGAGACATGCAGTTTGTGGCTCTTGATTCCTGGCTGCTGTCTGGCAGCTGTCAATAAGCAGTGCAGCTGTCAGCTAGAGGCTCGTTCATGTTCCTACCAGCTTTGTGTAGTATTGGGTACCATTTCAAGTTTTTGCGGAATGAGTGGTGATTCTCCTCCTATAATGAAGAGAAATATTTATTGCTAATAATGAAGGCTTAGGGCTCCTTTTTGTAGCTAATGAATACTAGTGCACAGGCAGATTCTGGGGAATTGGAGAGACGCCCAATTCCTAACTGCTGTTAGCACTGAGTGAAGGTAAGGCCATTCCTTATTAAAGTTTGACTTAATTCATTCCAAGTCCCTTTTGTTTATTTTTCAGAAAGCTCCAAGTTACCTGGTTAATTCCTGGCAAGCTTCTTGTCTTCCTTTCCCAATAAAGTATAGTCACTTTCTGAGAAAAAAGTATTATTTCACGTCTGCACTGGGGCCTGGTGCCTGTCCTCGTTGAGGTCGACTATAAATTTGCAATGGTTTCCAGCTCTGCAGCAGCTATCCTAAATGTTTTTGTGTCTCTTGAAACCTTTGAGTAAGAAAGAAGCTTTCTCTTGGTCTTCAGCTGTATTTAAACCGTAGTTGCAATGTGAAAGAAGAGTCTTTAAACAATCCTTTGCTGAAAAGCAGAAAAGTGGTCTTGTAATCAGGAGCTGAATGTACTTGTCTACAATGAAGTTTTAGGATACAGATACTGTACTGTGCAGATTCAGTCCACTCTATGACAGGTGGACTCTGAGCCCTTCCAGGAAATCGGTGATGGCCTGTTATATGGGCAAATTTCTTTGTGCACTATATTATTTCACTTGTACCAGTTTGAGTCAGGATATTTGATACTGGCCAGAAGGGAAAACAAACGATACTCCTACAGTTCTGCATTACTCTTGAAGCCTGTAGCAACAAACATGATGTCAAGTGCTTGGAAGATTGACAAGCGGATCCTGTTGGCTAGTGATGAAGAACCACACTAAACCCTTTGATGCCAGCTCTCCCCGCCTCCGTTACTGCAGGGTGAAGTTTTACTATTTTTCCCTTCCCAAGCATTAGTTCCTCTTTGTTTACTAGTTGTACTAGTTGTGTATTTTTCTTCTTTTACTTTTCTGGTCTCATTAAATTCTGCCCAGAGGCATACATCAGGATTTTTTTTTTTTTAAGGGAGATTGTTTCTTAGGATGTGCATGAAGTGAAACTTGAAGTGCTAAAGACCTCTTTATGCTATACTTGTAATTATGAGTCACCATATCACAATGCTAGCTATTTTTTTTTTTTTTTTTTTTTTTAAGAATTGGCTTGCAGGAATGTAGTAAGTGAACTGTTAATTAGCTTTCTGCCTGATGCCTACATGCTTGAATACTTCTGATCCATTTTATTAATGGGCACCTATTAAGAATTATGCCCTCTCTGTGTTGGGTATGTATTACTGTATCATACCAAGGAGCAAATAAATTGGGTATGTATTACTGTATCATACCAAGGAGCAAATAAATCAATCCTTGAAGGAATGATGTTCTGTAAAAAGGAGAGAGAGATTATCTTTTTAAGAGTCTAGAGTTTTATTTTCACTTTTTTAGCTGTTCTCTGTTTGGGATTATGTTTTCACCGAAACTCAAGGCAGGGGGAGCCTTGTTTGTTAGCCGCTGGACTGAAGTCAGCAGGAGTTTAGTTTGCAGAAAGACTGAAAGATCAAGCTTGTAATTACTTTAGTGTTTAATGGGCATGTCATAATAACGCTTTATTAAATCTAAATTGTACACTTAGTGGAGCAAAGCACAGGGCAAGTGTAGCATTAACAGTCTCCATAAAGGCTACCCAACCACTTGCTGCTTCTTTCAAAAATGAATTATGCTTCAGTTGCTGATCATAGTGCTCTGGCGCTGTGGCTGTACTAATATGGTGTGTGCTGTGTAAGTAGAAAATACATGCTGCCTGTATGAAAATACATACTGCTCTCTGAATGTGGTGACATCATGGCTATCTTGAGTAAGCAGCTAAAGACCAGTTGGTGGTTGTAAATTTTCATTAAAAGGTATTTCTTCTGTTTCAGATTGTAAGAAAAGGGATGCTCCAGCCTTCATTACTACTTAGTGATCTGTAGCTGGCGTAATAGGCAAAAAGAGATACATTTGGTAAATAAGGTCACTGATCATGGCCATGAATTTGATGAACAATCTTAACAATATATACGTACATGTAGTTCCAGCTTGAAAACTAGCACTGGCTATTCCCAAACGTGTCAGTTCTTAGGGCTGTATCGGTAAGAACAGGTGCGCATGGAATAATAGAAGGAGATGCCTAAACTCAATCATGAATGGGTAGGGGATTTTGCTTTTAAATATTGTTGTTTCTATTTATACATCCTACTTCACCATTGAGCCCTCAGTTTTACACCTGAGGTGGACAGCATTGTGGTTTTCACCTGTTATCTAAGATAAACAATATCAGAACCAGCCAAGGAGAAAGTAAGTAGTAATTGTTAGGGAGCATATGCATGGTTCCTTCAAATTGGCTTTTAATTTTTTTTTTTTCTGGACCAGTATTCCTTCCAATTTAAGTCCTCAAATCATCACAGAATGTTATAGTATTGACATGAGCAGATGAGGTTTTAGCAATTTATTACTATAACATCATGTTTCATGTTGAAGAAGAAAATTTTCCTCTTCATATCTTTGACTGATTTTCCATTTTTATTGCAGCAGCTAAATTTAGAGTAATTACATAAAAAGGTAAATCATAAATTAAGTAAGCTGTTAAATTTGCAAGCTGCTTCTGATGTTCAAGTAGTGGAAGCCAATCAAGACAGAGTACAAAGTTGGGATTGGACAGAAAGATCAATTTAAGTGGTCCAGCCTCAAAAGCCTTTTAATGAATACTGCTACAGAAAGCTATAAATCCCATTCATAAAAATGCTAAATGAAATGAATACTAATTTTCAAGAGTGTTTGGTTTCATGTGAATAACAGTTATCATGATTCATTATGAAAATCACATGTTCTGGTCATGAAAATGACCTAGAATGCGCCATCAACTGTATTTTATAAAGTTCACCATGACTTAGCAAAGATAGTCAAGGAAAAACATTTGTCACAAATGTTGCTGAGCTTGAACTTGATATTTAGCCTAATCTTTTCTTAGTGTGAAAAGCAAGCTTCCTAACCTGGCATGATAGTCTTCTTGCACTCATTACATTTGGAAGAGTATTCATTGGAGTAGCAATCAGTACAAAGCAGATGTTCCTCTTTTGCAGCAAAAGGTTTGTCCACCAATGAATTCTTGCATTGGAAGCAGTGGAAACAAGTTTCGTGCCAGTGGCGGTCCTTGTACGACAGATCCTGTAGAAATCCAAAACCACAGGGTAAGCAGAACGAGTAGTGTGCACAACTGGAAGCTGAGAGAATACAAACACGTCCAAATCCGAATGACAGCCAGGAGCTGAGGCAAACCCACACAGCTCAAGACAACAGATTGTTCTGATGAAGGTGAACTTATTTTGCTATGATAACCGAGAACAACTTACGACAACTATTGACCCTTTTTCAGTTCAAGGTAACCTTCATTTTTGGTATGTGTCAGAGGAACAACTAGTTTCCTTCATTTAGGTATATCCTTTGAGAATAAAGCTCTGGTTTTGAGTCAGGTTAAAACTTGTTAACCTTACAGGTATAACAGACTGCCCGTTTGTCTTAGCTATTGTTGATTTCTAGGTCATTTCATAGCTGTTCTTTCCTGGACAGAAATCCTTTTCCCAATTACTTTCTGATATTTATTCAGTTCAACAGTTTTACACCAAGAGCGGAATTGGTCTGGTCCCTGTTCCTTTTTTCCCCACTGCAACTATTTTTGCTGACTCTTGTGTTTTGTTTAACCTATGTTTCAAATGTGGATCAGACTGAAAGATGAGAGACCACACTGTACTTGCAGCCAGTGACTGAGAACCCTGGCCAAGGAATGAGCACGGGCACCTAATTATTTAGAATAGTCTCTATCTCTTTGTGGTGGTACTTTTATTAATTTTTTTTAAAAAAGTTCATTCTAATAATAGTGACTGAAGGGTGGCCTAGACATGTAACGCTTGAACAGTGTCTTTGGGCTTCAAACAAAATTGAGCATTACAAGAAAAGGTGTCTACCCAAAAATAATAGGCTTTGGTTTGAGGTGGGAGCGTGAGGGTCTAGTATTATCATGAATGAGGAGTATAAAGATTGAGCAAATAAAACTTCTCAGATTCTAGCTCAAGACCCAACATGTATTGATTACAAGAACTGAATTAATGTGGTTAACTGAAGGAAAAGAATGAGTTGTAGAATATCATCAGATTTTTTAATTGTGTAAATGGAAGCATCACGAAGTGTTAAAACATAATCTGGCCTAAGCTGCTCTGTGTCAGTAACTATAGCCACAGGTAACTCCTTATGTGCAGTCTTAGTCCAGAGCAACAAAAGATACTATGGAATTAGGTTAACCTAAAATAACCACACATTGTGTCTGCAGGAGCCTTGCTGTCATAAAGAGCTAACAGGAATCACTGGAATAGTTTTGTCTGTCTCAGCTGAGGTGCAGTAGCTTGTTAAACTATCATAACTTCAGTCTGAATTTGACCAGGCAATAAAGACTTTTTGTTTGGATATCTGTGCTGTTCGCCTAAATTTCCTAAGTCACCCAAAGTAACAACTGGTACTCAATGTGTCTTTTAACTCAGAGGTTGCACTCTGCCGTAGAAAATCTAAGCTTCCTTCTTGACAGCTTTCAGACAGTTGTTTGTTTGTTTAGCTTGTCTTGTTGTTTCTTTTGAAACAACCCAAATTTCTGACGGTAGAATTTTAATCTTTACCAATGGCAAAATGAAAAGAAAACTTATTTGGAAGTGATTTAATCTTTTTCTTCTCTAAATGAAGTTGAATAGCCTAAATCTGATCTCAGAGGGGAATCATTTGCCACAGAAAAATACAACATACAGCCAACAGAGTTTCCCGTAAGGTGAAATTTGCCTGCTAGAAAATAGAGTGACAACACATCTGTTTTTTCTTTCTCCTGTCCCTTTCCCACTCGATGCCTTTCTCCTCTTTTTGCAATATTTTGCAAGCTATTTTTATCTCCAAAATTCATATATTGTTATTTGCTTTTGTTTTGCCTTGTTTTATCAGTAAAATTATACTCTGGAGAAGGTACGTGCCCTTTAGAAGAGGAGTAATGAAGACAAATCAGTGATGAAAGTTTTCATCCCTGAGTCAGTTATGACATCAGCTTGCATAGGCACTGGCTGGGTAGGTGAAAGTAGCAGATATTTCACCACGACAAAGCAATGGAGCGCAACTACAACCCAAAGTACCCAGGTTACAGACTGGCTTGAATAATCTTTATTTACCTTTGATAATTATAAGAGATATTGTCATTGAATGTAGAGGTTTGGTATTGACAAGCCTGCAGCAGAATAATAGACCGATGAAAATGGACATTGCTTTCTCTCTCCGAATCTGTCCTATTGAAAGCAAGGAAGTCCAGGTACTGCTGAAACTGTTTCTGCATTATGATTGTTCTTAGGTCAGTGTAATAAAGTCACCAGAAATTGGTTTTGATCTATTCTGTGTATTGTGTATCTAACTGGAGCCTTTGGCTTGTATATAAGCTGTGGCTGGGCTGATATGGGACAGAATCTACACTGGAGAACTTGCATGTGCAAAATTGACTTTGAGCTTGTCTGACAGGCTGGTCCTCAGTTAAGCTGAAAGAGCACTAGGTTTGCTCCAGGCATGTGAGCTCTAGGTTACACTAGCTGATAGTAACCCTTCTGTTCCAGCAGAAGGTACAAGTGATATTCAACTAATGATTGCATGGATTTCCAGGAAGAACTAGTAAAGAAAATTACTATGGTGGACTCAGAACTGTAGTGTATCCTTAAAATATTGCTGAGTGTGACTTCTCAGCCACTTTTTGCAGCTTGAGAGAAATGAGTCCCTGGCACTACATATTTTAACTGCAGCTTTTAATGCAGCCTCGTATATTGCCTTAAAGGAATATAAAGAATGACTCTTTATGCCAACAATTTGTGCATCTGTCTATGAAAACTGATGGCCATGTGCTCTTGTTAGATAAAGCACACAGAAGCACAGATAAGAGACTTTTTAGATAAAGCCCAGACGAGAGACTGAAGAATTACCATAGACTGACATTTGGGAAGCAGGATGATGTTTATATACAGAGATGCATGAGCACAGATGCCTGTGGACATGACCTGTCCTGTACAAGTGTTTTACAGCCGAGGTGTAGAGAGCACCAGGCTGGTTCTAGCTGTCTCTGCAGAGCCACAATAAATCCTGCAGCAGAATTTACAGGGAGAAGCACTTAACACTTTGCTCAGTTACATTTCTTCTGAACATGGAAAATAATCCTTCTCTTGTCTGGTTTCATTTGAAGATAAAAAAAATAGCAATCCCTGAAACTACTCAAATTTGAATGGGTGCTTTTCTCAGTCTGATCTGACAATCAACCTCAGGTGAAAATTTCAGCTCAACATTCCCTGGGACAACAAAATGAATGATGGATATTTCTCACACAGATGCCAGTGTGGGGCAAGTGGAGGTCCTTTTTACACATTTGGATGACTGTAAGAATATGGTACAATGAAAACCTAATACAGACTCTATTTGTGTCCAGAATTTTTTTAGAGTCATCCCATGCAAAATAGTTTGAAACATGGCTTTGAAAAGCCATTATGTGCTATTCAAGTAGTTTTATTTTTCATGATGTCATCCACAAATAAAACTTTGTCAAGATAACTTTTCAGCATTGGTAAGATTATGATCTCTTTCATAGTTCTGAGCAGTTGTGATCCAGCATGGTTTACTTGGCACCAGGACGGAACTGCAGTTGTCTTTTTTTTTAAAAACTAGAGAAGTTTTTTTTTCTAAACAAAAGGAGCCCCAAGACTAGAATTACCAGGTACTGGGTTAAGTATAGACCCCCCTCATATCTGGCAGTTGTATTATGTTCTACTCTGGCTTTATTGGTCTAAGGAAACTTAAACCATTATTTATTGACTTTTCTTCAGAACTGGCTTTCAATAGGGACCCAACAGGAAGAAGGAGATTAGAGTTTATTACCAGAAGAGTAACCGTGTATATTTGTTTGTGAATGAATCGAACTTTTTTGCTTGCTGCAATGATCTTTTCAGAGGGGAGCAAGAGGAAATGGGGTATGCCAACAAAATGCCCTACAGATTTTAGCCACGCACACTCTGTAGCAAAACACTTCAGTACGTTAGGCTGGCTCGTACCTATCAAATCCATGTTTAGAGAAGGTATGAACAAGCGATAGTGTGTTGAATCCTGGCCCTTAGGGATGCGAGAAGAGATGAAGGTATCTGCCTCTTGTACCATTCCACTTCTCAACAACCAGTCTGATATTCAGTAATAAAGTGAAAAAGTGTCGTAACTCTGGACAGGGTTTAAACATTAAGAATTATAAACACAGATGTTTTCTCCCCTTCCTGATCCTCATTACGAGAAGCTTTATTTTTTTCTTTTATTTATGTGTAAGACCAACCCTTTTGATTAATTTTTGGCCTGTGTGCTGACACAGTAGCTTTACCTCTCACAATTCACTTAATAATTTCATTCTCACATTTTGCAGAGTGTTTTCACTCCCTCCGGCCTGCCAAGGCCAACTTGTGGACTGCATTAAACACTGGATTACTGTAAGTATTTGTCCCGGTTTGGGCTAGACTTCCT